>NC_133623.1:65323003-65368003 GCF_048593235.1 Sminthopsis crassicaudata | reverse complement strand
AGGTTGCACTGTGCTGCCCAGTATGGAGGAGAAGACTGGGAGTCTGGGAGCCTGCATCTGGTTTTTATTGTGTGACCCTGATCAAGTCCCCTTTCCCCCTCAATTTCCCCTGATGTGGATTGGATTCTGTCAGCTCTAATCAGCTCCCATGTTTGTAATCTAAGACACCTTCTAGTTCCTCCACTCTACGTCCCCAAACTTGCCCTCCAGCTTTCACGTTCTGTATCTGAAGATCCCTTGGTATCGTGCTCCACATTTTGGGGTTCTTTCAAATTCACAACTCTGTGCGCACGAAAGCCTGTGGCTCACTTTTCTCAAACAGCGGCTCGTACTCCGTGGTTTGTGGTTGCTGCTAATCATGTTCCCCTGACTTCAAGGCTGGATCTCAGCAAAGCTCCTTCTAAAATGGCCTCCTTAGCCCCAGTGGCTCTTACACTCCCATTAAGGCAATAAAGAATCCCAGGCCTTGTCCGGTTAACACATCTCCGTCCTTCCGATTGCTGGCGACCATTGCCGCTCACGCGGGGGGCGGTTTATGAGAGAATCGGCCATTAGTTAGAAGGGGTCATGTGCCCTGAGCTTAGCGGGAAGGGGCACGTAGGAAAACATCCCAGAGGGACGTAAAGACGAGGGAAAGGAAGCTGAGAGAGGCAGTGGGCCACAGTGAGCAGTGTTGGGAGCTGCGGGGTTAAGTCTCCCCTCAGACACTTCCTCCTTCATGGGATGGTGAAGATCCGGTGGATTTTACAGTTGGAGGGGGTTTTATGACTCCCCAAAACCCAGGAGAAATGGCAGTTGCTGGTGGCCAAGCCAATTGGGAGTGGGGGACGGATACTTAGACACAGACCTCAAATGAGAAGTTCTGGGGAGGGAGAGAGCCTGGTCCAGTCTGGTGATGTCTCTGAGGTAGGGTACTCGTGGCTGAGACAATCTCATCGACAAATTCAAGTCAGCACCTTCTTTGTGACCTAGGGAACTGCCTGAGGCGCCTTGAGGTGGAGGGACTTGGCCAGGGTCACATAGCTAGCATGTGTCAGAGGCAGGACTGGCAGCCAGGTATTCCCAGTTGGGAGGCCAGCTCTTTCTTCAGCCTCCCTCCAGAATGCCCAAAGCTAAAGAAAATCCAGAAGAGCCAGGGGTGAGGCTGGTAGAGGTTATGATACTCCTCGACATGGCTGACAAAGTGGAGAGGGAGATTAAGGTTGCAGAAAGAGGAGCAGAGGATCGGGCCAGGACAGGAGCATGATGGGAACGGTAATCTAACCTATGTTCTCAGGTCCTCCCAGCCAGAGATTCCAAGTTCTAACATCCGTCCCAGCTCTGAAATTCCCCGTTCTAAGGAGCCTTCTAGTACTGACAGTCTCCAGTGAGAAAAACAGAGTAGGGCTGCTGGAACTACTTTGGCAGGCACCGCACTGTTGGATTGCCTCCCCCATGAATGTGGGTAACAATTACCAAATTACCAGCTTTAATTTGCAAACCAGCAGACTACAGATTTCTAAAAGATTTCAGAGAACCCTTTTGTTCCTCTTCCAGCACTGGGAAAGCTATCTTACTTATCACCAGCCGCCCACTAGGCTAGCATACTCCCCCACCAACGTGGCAGCTAGGCAGTGGCGAGAGCTCCGAGACTAGAGTCAGGAAGACCACTTACTAGCTGTATGACCCTGGGCAAGTCACACTACTTCTATCTGCCTGTCTTTACAACCATCAAATAGGGGTCCTAATAGTATCAACCTCCCAGGATTGTTGTGAGAAGCAAATGGGGTAATGTTGGTTAAAGCAGTTGGCACAGTGCCCGGTACACAGTAGGCACTTAATAGATATTTGTTCTCCCCCTTCTAAGAGTGGGGAGGGGGGACTTTAAACCTCAGCACATCATCTTCATTGGAGCCAAAGACAGATCCATCTCTTCCCTCCCCAACCAAGGATTCCGGTTCCCATGCAAAGGTCAATTGGTCATAGCCTTGGCTCCCTGGGCAGCAGCGCTAGGGGAGGCCATGGAGCAGAGTCATAGAGGACGGGCAGACACGGATCCCTTTGATGGAGTGGCGCGCACATGCTGCTGAGATCGAAGGTCCACTTGCATACAAGAGTGCAATTGCGTCAAGTCCCCAGAGTGCACTGGCTTTTCATTAGCCTGCAAATTAACCGCCAGGTCAAAAGACTCTCTTGCCATTAGATGCATTAGTTCAGTAAATGCTTTAAAGGCTCCCAGGCATTTTGTGGGATTATTCACAACCTGAAGTCCCCG
Organism: Sminthopsis crassicaudata; assembly: GCF_048593235.1. Lineage (NCBI taxonomy): Eukaryota > Metazoa > Chordata > Mammalia > Dasyuromorphia > Dasyuridae > Sminthopsis > Sminthopsis crassicaudata. Next base: position 65,365,749 of record NC_133623.1, on the reverse strand, counting down.
GTATTTCCAATCATTCTAAAAAATTGCCGCCGTGGGCCCGTCTTCTTGGAGTATTGATTTGAGGGAGGGGAACGATAGGGGTTCCTGTGGTTGGAAAGGGCCTAGGATCTGACGTCCCAAGGTCCCTACCTGTGTGACCCTGAGCAAGTTATGGTAGTTCTTCTGCCTCCATTTTCTCATTAGCAAAACGAAGTTGGTTTAGCCTCTCCAGGTACCAGGGGGTCAACTTTTGGCACCAAAGATAGCTCGGGCCCTGGCAGTTTTGTGCTCCCATGAGCGCTGGGCTGTCACTGGGCTACCATTCTCTTGCTCAAGCAAGAAGGCTGGCTCACAACCTAAAGTTCTGGAAATGGGGAGGATGGGGGACATTGGATCCATTTTACAGAGGAGGAAACAGAGGCTTAGAGAGGTGCAATAACTTGCTCAGGCCAGAGCTTGAATCTGGGAAGAGTCAATGATTGAGGGCAATCCGGGGAAACCTGGAGAGGTTATTGTGTGTAGGTGGGGAGGAGGAGGAGAAATGGGGAAAGAGAGTCAGAGCCTTGGAGGAAGCCAGGGCAGGCTCTATGCCCTCTCAGACTCTCACCGCCATGTTTAGCCGCACACGGCAGAGACCACCCAGCTCCCCGTTCTCTTTTTGTTTCACGCTCCTTCCGGAGCCCCAGCAGCAGGGGCTCATGTGACCAGGATGCAGGATGCAGAGAGGGATCCCATTGTCGAGGGATCTGCCCTGGATTAAGGTGACCCTCCTACTCTACTGGCCTGTCCCCTTCAATAGCTAGAGGTATCCTAAAAGATCCATCTCCGCTTGCCCCGGGTCAGCCCAGGCCCCGTCTCTTCCTCTCTCGCCATTGCCTCGGTACCCGCAACCGGATTTCCACTTCTGGATGAAGCCTTTTGGAGGTCCGGGAGAGGGGCATGTTGGGGGGGGGCCTCGGATTTAGAGCTGGAAGGGTTCTTGGGGGCCTTTATGTACGGGAGGCCAAAGGAGGAGGTTGCTTGCCCAAGGACCCCCAGCCAGGAGAGGTCTGAGCCCAGGCTTTCCTTAGCCTGCAGACTCCCTCCCCCCCAAGTCTGGAGAGGGCTCTAGGATATCCATCCCCATTGCTGAACACACCCAGAGGAGCTCTAGTTCCCACTCTCATCTCAACCACTCAATAGCTTGGTAGGGGCGGGTTCCCCTAATCCCGAGCAGATCGAGGTGGCAAGAGTGACCTCTTAATGGCTGGCCAGAGCGGGTCAGGTCCTCCCGAGGGGAGAGGGAGACGGACCAGATGCCCATTGCCCACCATGAATGTTGTAGACGAGCTACCCCCATGGGTGGCGGGGGGTAAACTCCAAGAGCAGTAGAATTGTGTCAGTGCGGCCCCCCCACTTTAGTCCTGTGCTTCATGTTCCATCAGGTCTTTAATGTAGTGTTTGCTATGAATGACATCAGAACAAAGCGTGCTGGGTCCCCCTCTGGACCTGTGCCCCACGAGAGGCCTATCTTCCACAGCTGACTTCTTCTGCCTACCAACCTCCCCCAACCCAAACCAGCCCCTTCTGTAGCAATCAGTCTTGAGGAGAATAAAGGTGCAAGGCAGACGCCAAACCTAGACTCGTTCTCGGGACTCATGGTCTAGATGTGGCATGTCAGGGCCTGCACTTGGAATGTTTTCTGTGGCCAGACACCGTGTTCTGGAGCAAAAGGGTCAAGCTTCAGGAGGTTGAGCCGGGGTCATCCTCACAGCTGGCCACGTCTGACAGTTTGGGGAGGGCTGCCAGAGGCTGCGAGGAGGTTCGAAGCCATTGTTGTTGTTCACGAGCTACTCTAGAGCAGAAAGTTCATGTGGGTCGGTACCACGGAATGAGTGCCCCACCCCATTCTGCACCCAACGTCCAGAGCCAGCCAGCTGGCCCTTAACTAGGAGTGCCGTGTCTGAGGTGGGCCCGTGGGGGCAGGACCTATTACTTGAGGGACAAGAGTTTGAAGCTGTCATCCAGGATGGACCTCCTGTTGCGCCTTAGTTTCCTCTGCCGCTGCTGGTACCACAGGACTGCGGCCAGGGCCACGATGCCAATGAAAAGGATGATCCCCACAATGATGAGGACCAAAGCTAGTGTCTCCACGTGCTCCATGGGGACCGTCATACCCAGGACCTGGATTCCGGCCCCCTCCATCTCTTCAGAGGCTGTGGCTGTGATGGGGGAGATGGAAAAAAGTAAGCCAGTGGGGAGGGCTGGGGGGGCGTGGCTGGCTGCCAACGGGGAGCTTGGAAACCCGTTGAGGCTGGAAGTTAACGGCCCTGGGTCCGAGCAGTGACTGGTAATTACCCTGGGCTAGTCGACCTCTCTGAGACTCTGGGAAAGGGGCTGAAACACTCGCCTCACCTCCTTCCTCCAGGATCAACCAAGAAAAGATATCAAAGCCCAGAAGAGATGAGCAATTTGCCTGAGCTAAAACACCAACTAAGTAGCAGATCCAGAATGAGCCAGGGCCCTGGAAGACCCGAATTCACTTTCGGGCCGTGTGATCCTGGGCAAGTCTTTACCCTGTTTCCTCACTGATAAAATCAGAGGCCTGGAGTCAAAGGCCTCTAAGCTCCAATTTATGACCCTGTGACATGAGAGCAAGTCATCCATCCGACCGTGTCTCCAAAAGCCTTTCTTAAGCACCCACTGTGTGCTTAAGGGCACTTGGCCCTCAAGTGATCCACGTCAGCTCTGAGCTGCTCCCTATCTAAACCTGTTTCTCCTCAATCCTCTCTAGGGTCTCTTGAGTGCCTAAGGCTGGGGTCTGGGCCTGCGCAGACACAGAGGATACTGGGAAAATCAGAGTAGCCAGTGCTTGGCTTTTGGTGGCTGTCTGTCACCTTTCCCATTGGCAGTTGAGGCTCCTGGGTAGGGCACATACACATACATATATCCACCTGCACAATATGACAGGCAATGCAACATACACAGAGTGGCCTACATGTAACACATACGATAGACACGCATACACGTACACGGGCACCCACATGCCCATGCGCTGCAGTCAGGGTCCCCGCCACTTGCCCTCCCCCTCAGACAGTCCCCGCATGCATGGCCCCCTCCATACCTGGCCCTGATTTCTCCTTGCTCGTGGTGTTCGTGGGCTCTGAAAAAGGAGATGAAAGCTTAGTCTTCCCCAACTCAGCCCCTTGCTTCTCCAGACGTATGGGTTGTATGTAGAGGGAGAGTGGGACACTGAGGGCTGGGATGGTGGGATACTCCCATGTTACCCCGGGGCAATTGGCAAAAATAATAATGGAAATAAGGGGATCCAGCTCTATGCTCTGTGATCTTGGACAAGTCCCTACTCCAGGCCTTGGGCTCCCCCTGTTTTATGAGGGGGCCCACATTCCAGGGTCCCTCCCAGGTCTGACCGCCTGTGTTCTAAGAGGGTCCCTTGCCCCAGTTTTTATATTCTCTGTTCTAAGGTCCCTCTCAGAGGTAATGCGTTCTAGGTTCTAAGATATCTCTTAGCACTGACATTCTGGCCCCTCCTAGCTCCGACATCCCATGGTCCAAGGGCTCTCCCAACCTTAAGATTCTGGGTTCTAAGCCTTGGGGTGCTTCCCTCCCCCTCCCTTCAATTTTACCTCTTTGGGCTAGGACCGTGAAGAGCGTCTCCATGCCAGCATGGACGTGGTCAGCCACGTGGCAGTGCATCAGCCACGTTCCGGGGTTGCTGGCCACCATCTCCACAGCCTCAAACGTCCCTGGGAACAGGTCCACCACATCAGCTCGGTAACTCTCCCCACTCTATTAGAGAGACATGACCAATGAGGGCAAGGAGGAGGCTCCCAGGCCTCCAAGGGATCCTTTGTTAAACTGTTAAACTGGTGCCCAGAAGGGGCCCTTAGTTAGGCCCTGCAAACAGGGGACAGTGAACAACCTCGTTCCGGCCTCTCCCCTTTGTCCTCCCGGTCACCAACATGGCGACCTCCAGATTCTTCCCCAGCCCCACCCCACTCACCCGGTAGAAGAAGCTCTCTGCGTGGAAGTGGACGGTGTGCAAATCAATATCCTGGCCCATAGCCAGCATGTACCAGGCTACACGTTCTCCCTGGTACATGGTCAGCCCCCCAAGGTTGGCGTACAGTTTCCCATTGATGGCTGCAAAGAAGGAGGAAAGTCTCTGCTGCTCATCCTCCTGCCTCCATTCTAGTTGCCTCCCCTGTCCCCCATTCCCTCACATCTGGACCACTCCAGACTCCCTCTGCTCTATCATCCACGCTCAGCGGATGGCCTTTGCCTTGGATAAACACTGGCACAACAGCCCTGCCCGCTTGGCCAAAGATCTTCTAGAAAAGCTCGTGTATCTCTGGTGTTCCAGAGCTTACAAAGCGTTCCACATGAAAGCGCCTTGAAAAACCAAACACCCCCCAATCTATACTTGTTGCCTCATTTCTTTTCCCCTCCCTCCTCAATCCTTTGCAATCCAACTTCAGTCCCCAACATTTAACCACCCGGGCCCTCTCCAAAGCGGCCTGTTTTCCATGCTCAGCCTTCTCAACCTCGCTTCACCTTTGACCCTAGTGATCACTCTCCCCTCCTGGAAACTCTCCCCTCTCTGGGGTTTTGGGGCCCTGCTCTCTCCTGCCTATACAACTGCTCTTCCCCTGTCTCTTCCACAAACTTTTCCCCAGGTTGTGGCCTGTAATTGTGGGTATCCCCCCCGCTCCATCCTGGGGCCCTCTCTTCTTTCTTGGTGATCTCAGCAGCTCCCACGTATTCGGTTAACATCTCCTATTTTCTTTGCCCAGGCTGTGTGGCTCATACATGGGTATATTATGGCCCCCAAGAGAATATAAGCTCTTTGAGGGCAAGCCTTGCTCACTCTTCTCTTTGTACTCCCAGTGCTGAATAAGGGGCACGCGGTGCCTATCGCTCATTGCTGAGTAAGGAACTTCTCCATTACCTCAGCCCACCCACGGGAAATAGTTATTCCTTCCCTGCTACCACTTTCCCCATTGTGTTTTCAATATTTCTCAGATTGGTTTAAGAAATTCAATGGAGTCAGATTCTCTTTGAACAGCAAAACAGCTGTTTGGACATGGAGACATACATTGTATTTAATTCATACTTAAACATATTTAACATGTATTGGTCAGCCTGCCCTCTGGGGGGGAGGGGGGGAAGGAGGGGAAAAAGTAGAACAAAAGGTTTGGCCATTGTCAGTGTTGTGAAATTACCCATGCACATATCTGGGAAATAAAAACTATAAAAAATTTTTTAAAAAGAAGTTAAATGGGAATTCATGGGGAGTTTTGCAGAAGCCATGACATAGAGCCTCTGACCAAAAACTCATATATAATAAAAGTATATTAAAATAAATATATATGTTTTTATGTATATATATATAAATGTATGTATATAAATATATATATAGAATATATATTATATATATATAAATATGTATATATTATATATAAATAGAATATAAATATATATAAAATATAATACATAAATACCCCATGAAAAAAGAAAAATTCAGACTCTCTCTTGGATGAAAGAAGGATCAAAATATTGTTCAGGGCTTTTCTGGCTGGTGGGGGCCCCGGCCCCCAACTCCCACGACATGGAAGGGAAAGCTATAGTTCCACGTTGGCTAGCTGAAGCCAGACTGGGATATTCAAACTTTCTCTTGGATGAAAGAAGGATCAGAATATTGTTCAGGGCTTTTCTGGCTCATCCCCCCACCCGACTCTCATGACGTGGAAGGGAAATCTATAGTTCCACGTCGGCACTCACAGCTAGCCCAAGGCAGACTGGGCCCCAAAGCCGGGCCTTCTCATTCAAGCCCAATATTCTTCCTGCTGTGCTGTGTCACTTCTTTTCAGCACTCCCCCACTCCCTACCGGGGAATGAGCCAGCTTTTTTCCTGGCAGCCTGCCCCCAAAAGCTGCCTTCCCCGTGACCTTCCCAGCAGGGAGCGTTGCAGCCAGCCCCGGCCCTCTCTGCCTGCTCCTTGTCCCTCCTCTCCGTACCCTCAGCCAATTAGCAGCCAATTAAATACCACTTGTCAGGTACATTATTGGGAAGATGCTTTTCCTTCCAACCACGTGTGAGTTGGACCAGCCGCCCAACTCTGCCATTCTGTGACTCAAGGGAGTCTTGGTGAGCCAACATTGACGGCAGCTCTTACATCTGTGCCCTTCTCTCCGCCCACACAGCCACCATCTCAGCACACGTACTTACCACCTCTTGCTTCCTAATTGGTTTTAACTGCTTCCAGCCTCTCTCTTGCCTATTCCACCCTCCATGCGGTCACCAAATTGATGGGCCTATTTTTAGTTAACAGAGTGACTACCGGCCTGACAGCCTCGCTCCACCTCTGACCGGGTCTGGATCCACTGTCTAACACCTTCCATGGTGCCCTGTCATCTCTAAGATCAAACAGAAGCTCTTGAACGTGGACCTGAACCCCCCAAGGCCAGGCTCGGGCGGCTCGTCTTACATCAGTTGCCTTCACACACTCTGTGATCCCACCAAACTAAGCTACCACAGGCTCCTGGAACTCCACAACCACGCCCTCCTGACTTCCATGCTGGAAGGAAGAACGATTCCCCCCCCCCATCCTGCCCTAGCACCCTGACAGTCCTATACAGTCCAGCTCCCGGTCATTTCCTTTAGTGGCAGCACCTTCCCAGGCCCGAAGGCCACGGACACTCTCCCTCCTTGGATGTCCCTGCCTCACTCTCACACCACCCCTGCCCCTCCCTGGAGATGAGCTGTCCAAGGGTGTGGGCTCTCCCCTTTTTGCATTTGGCTTCCCAGCACCTTACACTCTAGAATGGAATCCAACTGAATTCAAAGCCCCCCAAAGCTGGCCGCACTCTCCTTTCCAGTGTGAGTCCCTGACCACCTTCACCCGGGGTCGCCCCGCACACAGCAGGCTAGAACACAGCTCCCCTTCTCTCCATATATTTAGGCCCTAACCCTCCATGGAACCACTGACCCTTACGCTCAATACGTGGTTGGTCAGTGGAATGAATGAATGAATGGATGGATGGATGGATGGGTAAATGCCCTGGCCAGCTTAGCCTGCTGTGCTCTCTTCCTCTTGGGGCAGGAGAACTTTGGACTTAGACTCAAAGAGGACGGCTTCAAATCCCAACTGTCATTCCTTCCTATTATGTGACCTGGAATAAGTCCTTCAACCCTCTGTGTCTCAGTTGCCACATCTGCAAAATGGGAATCATAGATTTAGAGCTAGAAGAGCTCTTCAGAAGTTATCTGGCCCACCCCTTCATTTTACACAGGAGGAAACTGAGGCCCAGGGAAAGGGTCTTATACAGGGAATAAGTAACAGAGCCAGGATTTGAACCCAGGTCCACTGAATATAAATCCAGTGCTTTTTCCTCCCCTCCAGGTCATTAGTTCTTAATGGACCTCTTCTTATTCCCATCAATGCTACTTTCTCAATACTTAACTAACAGACCAACCTGGAGATGGCTCGCCCAGACCAAACTGTCTCCCATGATCGCCCTTCCTTTCCCTGCAGCAAGTGGCAGTAGCCAAGTCCTTGGTTGGCGGCAGTGAGCACCTTGCTTTTTTGGGTGTGAATGGCCAGTACTAGGCATAGTACTCAGCACATAATATCCATTCATTCATTCATTCATTCATGTATGAGACCCCCCCGACCCCATCTCTTGCTGCCTTACCTTGTCCCCTTTCTTCTCCAATCAGACTCTAAGCTGCCATGGCAGGCTCCTTCTTTATACCCCACATATATCTCATTGGAACTTTGGAGCTGAAGCTCTTTGGGCACGTCAGCCAGGCTCCACAGGCCCCTGTTTCCCCCTCGGTCATAAGAAGGGTTTGGCCTAGCCCCTTCCAATCCCCGAGCCCATACGTGACCTTGGTAAGTCCCCTCCCCTCTCCAGATGTTTGTTCCTCCATCAAATGAGTGGCTGGACCAGCTGACCCCCAGGACCCACAGTCACACTGATGTCTTCACTTCCTGTGGTCTCCGGTTAGTGTGCCGGACCTGAGCTGGGCCTCAAGGACGCAAGCTCGGAGAGAAGGTGGGTGTCACCCCACCAGAAGCACACGTCCCGATGAACGGCCAGGGTGCCAAAAGTCCCACCCTCCACTGCTCGCACTGGGGCCCACAAACCGTGCATCTTGTTGCTTTCCAGGAAGGTCTCATCTTGTGGGTTGATGTAGTCTGATTCTGGGGGCCCAAAGACTCCCATATTCTCCTCCAGGTACCAAGACTGGTTCTCATCAAAGATCAGGAACAGAAGGGCAAATTCCCGGTCCACATCTCTCCGAACCCCAGTGGCATTCAGAGTCCCCTTCCGACAGATGACCAGGGGCCCGATCAGGCCGCTGTACATATCCTGGAAGAAAAAAAAAAAAAGGAGTAGGGGGGAGTGGCCCTCACCCCTCAGGTCTGGAGGGGAGCAGGAAAACTTGGGACAAGTGGAAAAGCTTCACATTCTGTATGACCTTGGGCAAGCACATTTCTTTCAGGGCCTCAGTTTCCTCCTCTGTAAAATGAGAAAGTTGGACTCTATGGCCTCTAAGAGCTAAAATACTTCGAGTGATCTTGGATAAGCCACTTTTTCCTGGGTCTCAGTTTCCTTTTCTGTAAAGTAAGTTCCTAGGCCTCTGAGATCTAGGGCTGGGATTCCCTGAACTAAGTCACCCAAAGGGACCCTTCTAAGTCTTGGCCTTCAGCCTGGACTGCCAGGCTCTTCTCTAGAGGGGCACACACTCCCATCCCTGCATCCCTGTTGAAGGCCAGGGCCCTTCCCAAACCAAAGGCAGAGCTGAGAAGGGAACCCAGGTCTCCTACTATCCAGCCAGTTTTTTAATGGAGAAGAAAACATAAGTTCCAAATAGCCAGACTGCTCCAGCAGCCCAAGCCCTAAGCCCACGCTGATGAGAACTCACGCCCGCTGCCCCGCCACTGCCCTCACCGGGAGCCAGGCCAAACTTTACCTTGATGGGATCCACATCAGAATAATAGATCCAGGGAATGCAGGCCGAGTCATTAGGCCCAGGGCCAGATTGTTCGGGGATGCGCCACTGGTACATGATCACCTCACCTGGAGAGAGGCAGGGAGAACTCAACGGCAAAGCCAGCCCGTCCCGGGCCGAGGCCCGCTCTCTGCCAAACACTCTCCAGCGAGCCGGACTCATTGCCACCGTGTCCTTCCTTGTTCTAGCCACTCTGCCTCTCTCCGAATTGGACTTGTCCTTTGCAGTCACCGGGAAGCTCACCCTGACTGCTCCAGCCCCACCTCCCACCCTCAGTCTCCTAACAAGGCTTAGAAATCATGCAAATAGCAACTCTACAGTTAACACATAGCAAAGGAAAAGAGATAGCCAGAGACAGAGGGAGAGACACAGAGAATGGAAGGTGATCTTTAAGGGGAGACACTAGTAGCTGGGACATCAGGGCTGACTGCCCGCAGAAGGTGGCATTTAAGCTGCGTCTTGAAAAAACTTAGGGACTCCAAGAGGCCGGGGCAAGGAAGGAGTATATTGCAGCCATACACAAAGAGCCAGAGGCAGGGACTGGAGCACCGTGTGTAAGAACTAGACGGCAGGCCAGGGCGGCTGGATCACAGCAGAACATGCAAGATAAAAGAGGCTGGCGATCTCGGATGGGACCAGGATGTGAGGAGTAGAAACGCCAAAGAGAGGGCTTCCTACTAGAGCCTCAGGGTGATGGGGGCCCCTGAAGTTGGCTGAGCCGGGGGCACGCCACACAGCGCCCATTTCATTTGGGAACATCTCCTGGCATATGGAGATCTCAGAGTCGGTTGGGCCTCCAAGGCAGACCTGAGAGAAAACTCTTCCCCTACGTCCCTGGTAGCAGGACTGTTTGCCACTCGAAAACTTTCCAGAACAAGCCTTCTATGAGTTCCCACGGCAGTGGCCCGCTGGACTCAGGGACAGTCTCAATTACCGGGAAGTTTGTTTTGTTTTTTGGTTTTTTTTTCTGGAATCCTCACCAGCTAAATCAGTCACTGATTCCTCTCTGAATCCAAGCAGGGAAAATCAAATCCCTTTCTCCCCACTGGAGAGCCCCCAAGGGACTATGTCCTCCCTGTCTCAGACTTTAAATACCTTACCCATAACTTCTTTTCGAAGGAACCTGGGATGTTTATCCTAGCAAGCAGTAATTGGATTTCAGATATTCAAAGTCACAAGGAACATCTGAGGACATCAAATCCAGCTCCCTCATTTTATGGGTGAGGAAATCAAGGCTCAAAGAGGTTATGTAACCTTCGGGATTTGAACAGAGATCCCTTGACTCCATCCGCTAAGCTTCCTCCCCAGTCTAAGATGGCTGCCTAAGTAAACAAATGTGACTCTACACAGTTAGGCTCTGCAGCCCATTGTGGATGTGAGAACATGACCCTGACCTCATTCATGTCATGCTCCAACCAACCCAAGATCCTTCAGTGAGGAACAAATCCCAAGGCCCAGTCCTTCCCAGTACCCCGGTCTGTGAAACCGTGTAAGGGGCCTAAGAAAGTCAGGGTCCCAAAGCAAGAGTGCTGCCAATATAAATGTCACCCCTGCCCAGAACCGTCCCACTCACCGGGTTCAGCGGGCTGCACTGGGCCTGACCCCTGCTCCAATACCCCATGGGCATGAATAGAGTAGGGGCGGCTAGCATTGTTCTTGAACACCACAGTCAGGATGTCCCCGATCTCTCCCCGGAGCAGCGGTCCTGGTGAGGGGGACAAGAAGAAAAGGCAACATGAATAGATCCAAAAGGAAAACTGAGAATAAAGGAACAGCCTGATGGGAATCCTAAAATGGGCTCCTACAGCTGCCAGGCCTTGTAGGAATGGTGCAGGGAGCACCCTTATTCTCTGACTCTAAATTCAAGGGCACAAAGAGTGGAAGGCAGGGGTCAGCAAACTACAGCCTAGCCATGGGTCAAGTCCTTCTGGCCAAAGAGCTCTGAATGGTTTTCTTACATTTTTCAATACAACAAAACTTTATTTAAAAAACAAAAAACCAAACATACAAAACCTGGGCCATCCAGAAACAGACAAGGAAGCTTGGGCTAGAGTCTCATCCCTCCATTTAGCGGGAGGGTATCAGGCAGGGAGCAGGAAGAGCACAGACATTTGGCCCACTGGTCAACTGCTCAGCCCACTGCTCGATTTCCATGCCACGTCACCCAATACTTACTGTACTCTACAACACGAGATAAGGCCTGTCTCTGAAGGGGGAGGAAACACGAAGAGAAAAGGTCACATCTTAAAAATCAGAGAAAATAACCTTTCATAACTGTATCAGCTGAGAGTTTCCAAGTAAACAAGAAAGAAAAGAGATGAGGAGCATCCTCCACAAGCATGGCACACAATGGGTTTTGAATAGATATCAAACATTTGCCGGGCCCTGAGTTAAGGTCAGGAAAGCTAGGAAAAGGCTAAGTTCTGGGTCTGGAGGCAGGAAAACTCGAGTTTGGCTCCAACCCCAGAAATTTAGGCTGTGAGACCCTAAACGAGTCACTTTGCTTCTGTTTGCCTCAGTTTCCTCTTCTGTGAAACAGTTGTTGGGAGGATCAAATGAGATAATATTGATTAACAAATGCTCAATACACTACCTGGCACGTGGTAGCTGCTTAATAATTGCTAGCTGTCATCATAATTCTCTAGTGGATATCTACTAAATGTTCGTTAAAATTATTAGGCAACTAGATGATTCACTAAATAGAAGGCTGGGTTGGAGTCAGGAAGGCCTGAGGTCAAATCTAGCCTCAGATACTTGTGAGCCATTTGCTCCTCAATAAGTTACTTAACCTCTCTGCCTCAGTGTTGTCAACTGTTAAATGGGTATAACAATAGCAGTCAGTTCCTTAGGTTATCATGAGGATTAAATGAGATAATATTTGTAAAAAAGAGCTTAGCACAATGCCTGGCACACAGTAAGGGCTTAATAAATGCTCATTGTCAAAATTGCATAGTAGATGTTCAGTGAATTAGGCAGGCGGGCAGCTCGGTGACTAGAGACCTGGGCCTGGAGTCAAAAAGCCCTGTGGTCAAAACTGGACTTGACCCTTTTCCATCCTTTCCTTCAAGTGTAAAATAGTACCTAATTCCTCTAGTGATGCTAAGGATTAGTTGAGATATCTGTAAAAAGTGCTTAGAGCAGGGCCTGGCACACAGTAGGTGCTTAATAAATATTTGCCATTATTATGAGAAGGAAGCCGAGTCTGAATAATCAGCGGGGCACGAGAGCTGCACAGCCGACGGTCTGGGAGATCGGTTTTCTTTCTCGCCAGCTCGAGCTCGTTTTGGAGCAGGGGGCGGGGAGAGGCAGGCACAGAAATGACTGGTGTGATAGCAAGAGACTTCAGGGAAACATGTTTTCGAAAATAATAGTAAGCACTAGCATCTGTGCCAAATGAGAAGGCGGGCACGGCAGCCAAGAGTTGGTCCAACTCTGTAGCCTTGTCAGAGGGAGAGAGAAAGGGAGCAAGAAAGGCCTATGAAGCACCTACTATGTGACTAAATACTTGACAAATATTACCTAGTTTGACCCTCACCACAACTCAAGGAGGTGAGATGGTCCCGATTTTAGAAATGAGGAAACTGAGGCAGACACAAGTTAAGGGACTTGCCCAGAGTCACTCAGATAGTCTGAGGTTGGATTTGAATTCATGTCTTCCTGATTGTAGGGATGAGCCACCTAGCTGAGTAAGGTGCTCCAACTGCCCCTGAACAAATCTCAAATGCCCTTTCCTCTTAACTGAGTGTGCAAGGGCTGTCACTCTAGACCCCGTCTGGCTTTTGATCCAGCCGGCTGGGCCTTGATCCGGTTCTGTCCTTTTTTTCTCCCCCCACCTCAACAAGCTCCTGGCTGCAGATCAGGGTGCCAGATTCTAGGGACGGGAGATGAGAGAGAAGAGAATGGAGAAATTGGAGACAAGGTTGGCACGCTTACCCAGAATTCCCAAGTGCTCTTCTGGACCTGTCCTTTCTCGGGGTGTCGTGAAGGTGCCATCGGTATACTCCCTGTACACAACCTTCTTATACTGGGAACCCAGGAGTCCATCATCATTGCTCAGAAAGACATGACCGTAGCTGGAAAATCCAGAGGCATGATCAACACCTGGCCTCTTGGGTACAGCCCATCTCTTTGGGGGACAAGGTTGTTGGAGGGGGGACAAGCTCATTTTTAGATGCAAAGAAGAACACGGTCCCATAGCATAGATGGAAAAACTGAAGCACAGAGATGTGACCCTCCCCTTCCCACAGGTACACTCTAGAGGTTCCATCGCAGGGAAGCAGGAGAGTGTGGCAGCCGACTGCCCTGATCCTGTCAGTGTCCCTTGCCACTTGCCCCTCTCAACTGCCCCCCGTGCCCAGGGGTGTTCAAGGACCTTGGTCTGGATGCCGGGATAGTTCTCTATCACGTATGACTTTGGTCAGATTACCTCTGCTCTCTAAACCTCAGTGTCCTCACCTGGAAAATGGGGATAACCCCCTATCCACCTAAAGGAGGAAATCAAACTAGCAGATCTTTGGAAGTTCTAAAACCTGCAATTCTAGAGCCTAAGTCCCAGTTCTGGCCACAGGCGCCTCCCTATGTGTGTCCCCTGGGCCAGGCTGAGCCCCCAGCAAAAACAAGAAGCTCTCCTGGAGAACAGAGAACCCGACTTTTAGCATAGCCAGGGGCAGGGGAAATAGCACCATCACCTACCCAGAATGCTTCTGGCTGTGTCTGGTACTTGGTATAGATGCCCAAGGCCTGGCCTGTTGGGAATCCTGAGGAAACCCCTCTCCACTTCCTAGGGAGAATAGGAATCTCCTTAGAAATCACAAGGATGGTGCCATCAAAATGCAAAGAGGATGGGAGAACATCCCCAGGAGGAAAAAGGGCCAAAGAAGGGCCACAGGCTCCACAGGACTAATTAACTGCTGGAAGGTTCTTCCCAAAGAGGAGGCGATTGGCCTCTGCTGGTCCTCCAAGGAACGGGCATAGGCAGGTGGGGAGAAGCTGAGGGGTGAGAGACCCTTCTCTAAGAGCTAGAAGGAGGCCAAGCAGTGGATAGTCAGTGGCTCCCCGCTAAGGAAGACAACAACCGTCTATCTGTTGACCTGCTTTTCGCACCGGACAGGCCTGCCGTCACCTAGAGACATGTATCTAGGACATGGTGCTGAGCCACTCAAGACTCATCAAGCCTCACTGGCACATTGCCCTGGCTACTCGAGAAAGTGGAACTGCTGGAGAGACCCGGCAGACTTTTGCCGAAGTCCTTGGCAAGAGACCCAGGGGCACAGATGGCACTTTCCTTATTACTTTCGAGAGGTTCAAGTTAAGACAATTCTGAGAAGAAGCGATGACTTGGGAACTGAATGGCCAGTTAAGACGTCAACTCTGAGTGGGACTGATATTTCTGGATGAAGGAACAATGGGGAACAAGAGACCCTAAGACAGGGTGCCGTATGTTGACATGTACTATAGATCTGTAAGGATTCTGAAAGACGACGCTGGGATAGAAAGGTTCCCCTTGCTCTAAAATCCAACAGGAGCATTCAGTCCAGGAGGGGCGGGAAGCTTCCAGAAATGAGGCTCTGAAGACGTAGCCAGGAGTTGTTCCAATGAAACACAAAAGGGAAGCTGAGGGAAGGCGATGTGAAGGCCCAGAACTAGGTCCCCAGCCTAGAGCTCTTTCCAAGAAAAAGAAATGAAGGCAATTAACGGCTTGATGCAAAATCATGGCCCGGGCCCGTCCAAAGGCTAAGTACGGAGGCACAGGAGTGCAGAAAGGAGAAGGAAATGGGGAGAAAAGAGAAAAAGCACAATGGCTTGACTCGGGATCCCAGGCCTTCAGAGGCCATGTAGTAGAAGTCATTCATTTGACAAAGGAGGAAACTGAGGTCCAGAGAGGGGAAGGATTGGCTCCAGTTCACATACAGAGACAAGGAAAGGGAAGTGACTTGCCCAGAACCGTGCAGCTAATAAGTATCTGTGGCAGGATTTGAATCTGAGCCTCTGACTCCAAGTCCAAAACTCAATCTACCGTAGTATAAATTTGTCTCCTATTTTTTTTTTCCCTATCAAGGAAACTTATTTCCAGCCTGGAAGGGGGAGATCAAAAATGGTCAGCAGGGAGGCGAAGCCTTCACTAAGTGAAGAGGTAATAAAAGGCCGCACAAGCGCCCTGGATACAGTGGAGCTGCCAGCCCCACAACTGCATGTCATGGAGATCCAAGTGCAGCTGCCGAAGAGGTCATCAGTTACTTAGTTAGCGGCGGCAGGCACTGAAGGGGCCCAGGAGTGGAGGCTGGCAGATGGGCCGGTTTTCCAAAAAGAAAGACGCCGAAGCTCCCAAAGGGAGCCACTGAACTCGGCTCTGCTTTCTGACAGAATTCTAAGATGTATTATTAAAGGGCCGCAACTCGGGCAGTTGCAGAGGGAAATGTTAACAGCGAGAGCTGACACTACATGGTTTCGTGCTAGATTCGCCTCATTTCCTTTCCGAGAGGGTCAGGAGCCCAGGAGATCAGGGAAATCCTGCAGACGCTGCGTGCTTAGATTTCAGCGAAGCATCTGACGAAGGCATCCGTGCTGCCCTTGGGGACGAGCCACAGAGATGTGGGCCAAGTGACGTGGCAGACTTAGGCTGGGGACTGGGATTTGGAACCCCGCTCTGCCACTGGGAGAGGCTCTTCTCCTCCGGGGGCCTCAGTTTCCTCTGCTGGCAAATGAGGGGCTAGACCTCATACTCCCTGGAGGCCCTTCCTACCCCAGGTCTACAAGCCCACCATCAGCCATGAAGAGGAGTCCACCTGAAAGAGGGGATCTCTGGCTTTTGTCTTTCAGGGGGAGGAGGAGGGGAGACACACATTCACCCACACAAGGAAATGAAGAAAATGAAAACAAGGATATCAATTGATTTTTTGAAATGAAAAGATTGAATACTCTGCTTTTTTTCAATTCAGTTCAAAAAAAAAATCATGTAATAGGCACTGTGCTGTACAAAAACAAAAACAGAGGCCCTGCCCTCGAGGGATTTCCATGGCCACACATTCTGGTTGTGTGATCCTGGTCAAGTCATTAGTTTTCAACTTCAGTATGAAATGGGGATAATAACAGCCCCTGCCTTAAGGAGGTTGTGAAGATCAAATGAGATAAAAATCTGAAAGCAGCGGAAAAGTGCCAGTGGGTTGTTGTTGCTGTTGTCGTTCTTATTCCACTGAGGGAGAACGACTTGTACCTAAGTAAGAATGAGATCAGAGGGAGAAGAGAACGATATTTGCAAATGTTCTAGGGATGTTTGAGGCGAGAGGCGACGTGAATAGCTGTAAGGCTCAAATAGGTGTCATGAAGTGGGGGCACCTGTGTTTGATGAAAGAGAACGTCACTGAAAGGGGAGAAGAGAAGGAAGCGTCTTCCAGCATGGAATGTAGCCTTGGCAAATCCACGGAGGAGACAAGGGAAGGAGGGTTCTCATTTTAGAGTAATTGCGGTTCTCTAAGGCTCATCGTACAGGTGGGGAAAGCTAGGTTGAGAGACAGGCAGTTACTTGGCCAAGATCACACAGCAATTCGGCGGTCAAACCACGGCTTGAATTTGTGACTCCAAATCAATAAGGAAATTTGAGCATTTACCCTGTGCCAGCTGTGGGAAGAGCACAAAAAGTCAGCCCTTGACTGCCCGCAAGGTGCTAGCATCCTGGTGGGAAGGGCGATGTGAACATGGGGAAGTAAAAGCAGGGTAACTGGAGGAAGGGAAGGGCACTAACTCTTCACAGAGGATGGGGCACCTGCACCGAGTCTTGATTCCAGAGTTATGAAGAGAGAATATTCAAGACACACAGAGAAGACAGGAAGGTCTTGCCTAGAACCAAGAGTCTGCGAGGCCAGTTACGTAACCAAAGCTGGAAAGGTCGGCTCACGCTAAGACCAAGGAGTTTTGAGATGCTCCAAGAGGTACTGGGGAGCTGCGGAAGTTTATGGAGGAGAGGAGAGACATGATCAGACTTGGGGGCATTTCTTTGACAGCTGAGTGGAAGATGGAAGGAGAAGGGGAGAGACTGGCAGGCAGAGCACTTAGTGGGCTACTTGGGTAATCTGAGGCAGGCTGATGTCCATGTAAGCAGTGGTTTAATTAATACTGAGGTGAAGCTATAAGGACAGACCCTGAGAACACTGGAAAGAGAGAGTTGATTGATAGGCCTTGGACTGATTGGATCTGAGGAAGAAGAGGCAAGAGCCCATCAAACTCAAAGCTGGAGCGCCTTCAACAAAAAGGGGCGAGTCTGGAGAAAGGGCAAGGCCCTCTGGCCAACGCCAAGTCAGAGACGCCAACAGATGCTATGAGGAAGGGAGTCTGTGGGTCATGGGATCAGACATTTAGAGCTGCAGGGAACCTCATAGAACCCAGAGTTCACCCTCCCCCATCCTCCCATGTTAGGAATGCGGAAACTGAGGCCAGAGCAGTTGTCCAAGATTTTCCAGGGAATAAACACCGGAGGTGAGGTTCGAACCCAGGTCTTCCTGACTCCAAAGTGAATGCTCTATCCACTATGGTGCACTGCCCAGAGAGAGCCGGACTCCACACCTGGATGCAGACATGCTTGCTAACTGAATCCGGCATAGCCAACAGGTCCCCATGTGAGAGCAGAGAAGATAAGGCCGGCCAGGGCAGGCCCTGGGGATCTCTGCGCCAGAGTGCTGGAAGATTAAGGATGACTCAGTCCCGGAGCCACCAGACAGGTGGGAGAACCAGGAATAATAATGCCCCACAAATCAATGTCTGTGGGTGGCTGACGGTGCCAAGAGCTACAGGGCCCAGGGGAGGCCGACGCAGAAAAGGCCGTTGGGTTTCCACCACGGGGAATTGCTGGCAAGCGCCACCGAGCGCTCCCGTGGAGGCTGGGGCACGAGCCAAACTGCTGAGGGGGCGAGCCGGGTGCCTGGCAGAGAAGTTCCCACAGGCACCGGGAGACGATGGTTTCTGGAAGTCTGGCAGTGAAGGGGAGCAGGGAGACGTGGGCAGATGTGTAAACAGTGGGAGGGGGCAGGATGGGGGAAAGCTCCACCGGAGTGAGAGGAAGAGGCAACGGCCGGCAGAACAACTGCCGGGAGCCAAGGACCACAGATACAGGACAAGTCACATCTGCTCACTTTCTTCACAACTGTCAAATAAGAAAGTTGGACAAGAGGACCTTTCGGCTCCTTTCCAGGATGTTACGGGTGACCTTGGCAAGTCACTTCTCCCTTGAGGCCTTAATTTCCCCATCTATAAAATGAGGGATTTGGACCAAATGGCCTCTAAGGTCCTGTGCCTCCTCCCCCATTTCCAGAACTCGGATCTGATGTGTGACATTGAGCAATCCCATTGCTCTCTCTGAGTCTTCCTCTCCTTTTCTCTATTAATGTCCCCTTGGTTTCTTTAAGATCAAGCCCAGTTGCCCCCACCTCCACACTCTCTCTTCTCACCTTTCCCATGGGGCTTTGCTTGGCCTTTTCCCTCAGATCACAGCTTGGTAGCTTCCGAATATATCTCCCATCCCTAATGAGTGTCTGAGGCTCAATATGAACTCAAGACATTGTGACTCTTGGCCTGGCACTCTAGGCACTGTGGCACCCCCCCCCCGGCTGCTCCTGCTTGAGGGGAGGGCCGGGAGAGCTTTACAACCCCAAGCCCAACACCGTGGCCTGAGCCTTGGACTTTGTGGCTGACTGGATCCTTCCCAGTGTTGGCTCTGACTTCCCTGCCCCACCTCCCAGCAGGCCTCCTCACCTCTCCTCCTCTGAGACATTATGCCACTTGCTCTCCCAGCTTCGGTCTGGGCAGTAGTCCCAATCCACCTCCTCAGCCATGATGTAATAGGTGCGGACTGTGTGGTAACGCGGCCGGGCTCCGGATCTGCCGTTGTGGCACTTGGAGACGTTGTAAGATGCCCTCATTCCCGCCTGGAGATGGCTGCCTTCTTGGCAGTAGATCTCAAAGCGCCCTGGGGAGAGGAGAAACATGCAAGGGGGGAAGATTGGCCTCAGAATTCCCACTTCTCTCAGGTGGCCATGCAAGAGAGGATCCTGGGTGGGGACCCCTGGGAAATATAATGATAAGGAGCCCGAGGCTAGCAAAATGCTTCCTCTGCAACATCCCCATGAGACAGGGAGAACAAGCATTAACTGACTCCATTTTACAGCGGGGGGCACTGAGGCCCCAGCAAAGCTACTCCAGGCACAGAGAACAGTGCCTACTTAAAAGATGACCAAATCAGCAGTGCACAAACCCACTAGTGCGGATCTATTAATGAGGGGAATGGAGTTTGTGTACATCAGAGGAGAGTGACAGAAACAGGGGGAGACACACAGAGACAGACAACGAGAGCTAGAGACAGAGAGAGACAGAGACAAAGAGAGAAGGAAAGAGAGTGAAGGAGACAGAGACACGGAGAGAGAAGGGGCCGGGCAGGAAGATAGGAGTAAATAGGAAAGGTTCCCCATGGACTAGGCCCCATCAACCATCTTGGGGTTGGGGAGCAGGAGGAGCACTTTACAAGACTCTGACAGGGGGCTCAGTTCAGAGATGTGGGTGGCGGTGACCCAACAGCAGGGCCATGCCCTCTGCCAGCCCCATAGCCCTCCCCCCCCAACTCTGGCCTGGAGAGCCCATCTTGCTGCCTGTCAGTGCTGGGAGCAAGTCGGGCCAGACGACTGCAGGCACCAGCTCAGAACCTGTGGTCTATGGAGCTCTACTGCTCAAAGACTAAGACGTGACTGACTCAAATATCCCCTGTCAAAGGTTCAAGAGTTGAGGCCGCAGGTCAGACATTCATTTTCTTTTAATCTGTGGCTCTTCAGCTCAAGAATCTACTATGGTTCCCTACTACTTGTACAGTGATGCCACAGGGAAGAATGAGGCTACTGGTCTCGAATTCTGCCTCCATTTCTTTGTCCCTTTGTGACTTTGGGCAATTCATTTCCTGAGGGGAGAGAGGGCAGGTTCTCTTCCTAAGAAGAGCTGTCACATCTCTGCTCACTTGCCCACGTGCCCTGATGTGCCAGAGTCCAGAGTTCCCTGCAACTCCACTAAGTCAGGTGGAACCCCAACATGTCCCTCCCCCAGCCTTCCTGCTTCCCAATCTACAATATCAGAGTCATCCTCATCTCCAGCATCTACCTTCTTTTCTCAAGACTGTTCAAGGCCTCTCATGCCTAAACTACCAGCAGCCTCCTCACTAGTCTCCCTGCCTCAAGTCTCTCCTCATCCCAAGCCATCCTCCACAAGCTACTAAAGTGATTTTCCAAAAACAACAGCTGATAATGTTATCTCTTGCCCAAGGACCTTAGATAGCTCCCTATTACCTCAGAGATGACACCTTTTTGCACGCCAGGCCCAAGCTAGCTTTGAAAACCCTCTTCACACTCTCCTGGCTCTTGTGTTCTCTCTCTCTCTCTCTCTCTCTCTCTCTCTCTCTCTCTCTCTCTCTCTCTCTCTCTCTCTCTCTCTCTCTCTCTCTCTCTCTCTCTCTGTCTCTCTCCTTTCTCTCTCTGTCTCTCTCCTTTCTCTCTCTGTCTCTCTGTCTCTGTCTGTCTCTCTCTCTCTCTCTCTCTCTCTCTCTCTCTCTCTCTGTCTCTCTCTCTGTCTGTCTCTCTCTCTCTCTCTCTCTCTCTCTCTCTCTCTCTCTCTGTCTCTCTGTCTCTCTCCTCTTTCTGTCTCTCTCTCTCTCTCTCTCTCTCTCTCTCTCTCTCTCTCTCTCTCTCTCTCTCTCTCTCTTTCTCTGTCTCTCTCTCTCTCTCTCACACACACACACACACACACACACAAACACATACACACACACACACTAGCACATGCCTCCATCCCTGTCTCGCACACGCCTCCGTCCTTGTCTCGCACACCTCTTAGAATCTCCAAACTAAGGACCTCTTAGCGCCGACACGTGATTTCCCATGGGGACAGCTGCTTGACAGCGGGAATGACTTGATGTGTCACTTGGTGACTCATCGGCGCCAAGCATGGCGCCAGGCCCATCAGAAAACGGGGGGCCAGGGATGCTTTGTTCTCAGGGCCCTGCCAACGCTGATACCCTTACTGCCTCAGGCCTGGTGTTGTTTTGGGGTCCCTGTGAAGCTTGGAGCTGTGTTTTGAGTTTACTGCTGGTTATGAAATTCTTTGTTTTGGGGTCCCAGCTATATCTGATTTATGAGTTTTGGGGTGTCCTGTGTATTGGGGTCCCTCAAAGGCCTCATATTCTTTTTAGGGTCCCTACTAACCTTGTTTTGGGGTCCCTGATGGCTGTGAAATTTTTAAGGTCCCTGCAAGACCTGATTTTCTGAGTTTTGGGGTGTCTAAAAGGGTGATATCCTGTTTTTTGGGGTGTCCCTTCTGGGCCTGATGTGTGCATTGGGCTCCCTGTGAGGCCAGGAGATGTGTTTTGGGATCCCTTCCAGACTTGATGTTCTGAGTTTGGGGTGCCTGAAATTTTGATGTCCTGTTTTGGGGGTGTCCCTGCTAGGTTTTATGTTTTGGGGCTCCTGGGAGGCTTGGAGCTGTCTTTTTTCCTAAATGAGGAAAACAGGGATGCTGAGAACAGCAAGCAATCTGGCACTGCACGTGGCGCTCCATACCTGTGGCCTCCCACCTTGGCCAAGCCGAAGGGAGTAATGGGGGGATTCTATCTCCCTCACATATTCTGGGTGATCTGCTTTGAATGCTGCTCCCTTTTGTTTTACTCCCCCCCCATTCAGTAACAGAAAATAAAAAAGTAAGAGGAGGGGCAGCAAAAGTAACCCTGCATCCACCCAGTCTGGGTATGTGTAATACCCCCCAGTATCTCTCATCCTCTCCCACCCCCAACCCCTCCCCCCCTCTGTCTCTTTATACGGAGATTCTCTCAACCAATACAGAAATCGCTTCCCAGTATTCCTGAGGGAAGGTCAGGGGTCTTGGCTAAAGCTTTTCGCTCTGCATTTGCCCCTCGTCTCTTATCATTTCCCCCCACAAAGTTCTCTCTGCCAGTGGTTCGCAATTTGTTTTTCTCTCAAGACCCTTCTGAGAGTCTTTAAATTATGGAGAACCCTTCCCCAAAGAGGTTTTGATTATGTAAGTTATATCTATTAATATTTGCTATGCTTATATATCTCATAGATTTATAGATAATGTACAAATATATATATTTCTTACATATTTATATGATTCTAAATATCTATTTATTACCTATTTTACATAACATAAATATATTTTATATGTAATATATAAATATGTATTTATTACATCTTTATATATTATGTATAAATATCTATTACATATTTTATATAAGTATTTGTATATCCTTATAATATATATGTATTTTTGTGCATGTAGTATGTATATTATATAGTAATTACAAGTTTAGATATAATGTATAAATATCTATTTCTTACATAGATTTATATAAGTATAAATATATATTTATTATGTTTTATATAATATATAAATATATTCATTGTATTTTATATAATATATAAATTGATTATATTTTTATAATATATAAATATATGTTTACTATCTAGTTTATATATAATGTATAAATATCTATCACTTATTTTTACAGAATTTAGAAACATAATATTTACATATAATACATAAATATTAATTACACATCTCTATGATATATAAATATATAACACTTATTATATTTTAGATAATATGTAAATATATTTATATATTTATATCATGTGTAAATATATTACATATTTTATAGAAAATTTATTATATTTTATAAAATATGTAAATATATTTATATATTTATATCATGTGTAAATATATTACATATTTTATAGAAAATTTATTATATTTTATAAAATATGTAAATATATTTATATATTTATATCATGTGTAAATATATTACATATTTTATAGAAAATTTATTATATTTTATAAAATATGTAAATATATTTATATCATGCGTAAATATATTACATATTTTATAGAAAATTTATTATGTTTTATATAATATGTAAAAATATATATTTATATCATGTGTAAATATATTACATATTTTATAGAAAATTTATTATATTTTATAAAATATGTAAATATATTTATATATTTATATCATGCATAAATATATTACATATTTTATAGAAAATTTATTATGTTTTATATAATATGTAAATATATATATTTATATCATGTGTAAATATATTCCATATTTTATAGAAATTTTATTATATTTTATCTAATTTATAAATATATTCACCATACACTTTATATATAATGTATATATATATACATATATATATATATAATATTTATTCTATATTTTCATATATATTGAAATTTCTATTTAAATGGCCAGTTTTGATCTCGTTCCAGAATCCTCAGGGCCACCCCAGAACATCCTCTGAGAACCCCTGCTCTATGCTCTAACCAAAATGGATTATCCTCTGCTCCCAAACCTGCATGCTTTTGTTGGGAATGTCCCTAAGCGTAGATGAACACCCCCACTTCCTGTCCTTACCCAAATGCCCAATGCCCAGCCTGTCTTGAGCCTACCCCCCAATCATCACCAATACTGGAAGCAAGGTTTCCTAATTAGGAAGCAGAATGGCAGGATTGTGCGGGCCTGGGTGTTCCCGAGCCGTAAGGCCCACAAGAGCTGGAGGCACCATGCTCCCCTTACTGTGACCCCGCACCTGGGTCCCCACACCAAGTCATAAAGGCCTGGCTGCCCGAGAGGAGGCTCGTGGGTGGGTTCCTGGCCGCCCTCTCCCCGTCTCTCCCCACTCTCCTGCGGGTGATCTCATCCGCTCTCATGGATTCAATTAGCATGTCCATGTTGTTGTACACGGATGTTTCTCACATATCCTTATTCTGCCCTAACCTCTCGGCTGACCTGCGGGCCCCCATCTCCAGCTGCCTATTACTCGTCTCCGGCTGGATGTCCCACAGACATTGGAAATTCAGCATGTCCAAAACATGTCATCGGCTTCCCCCAAAGCCTCCCTCTCTCCCTGTCGTCCCCACATCCAAGTTGCTGTCAAGACCTGTCAATCTGACCTTTACAACATGTGTCACATATGTTCCAAGGTGCAGGCCCTCACACCTGGAGCGTGATGGTGATTGTTGCTGGGCTGCCTTCCTCAGCCTCTCTACTCATCCTCCGCCAGGGATCTCTGACCCATCAGCCCCTTCTCAACGAACCCCAGGAGCCTCCGAAGCCAAGAGAAGGTCTGTTCTGTGTCCCACGCACTCCATACACACATTTCTTAGACCCTACGTCATGTCCTCCCCTAGACTCTGCAATGCAGGGAAGGGACACAGACCTCTCTGCTGGGCCCCACGAGACCCTCCATCTCCCAGCTCCTTAGCTGCGCCCCTGCCTGGAAGGCCCTTCCTTCTCATCTTCAACTCCTGCCTCCCCTGGCTTCCTTCAGGTCTCAGTTAAAATCCCACCTTATGCAGGAAGCTGAGGGTGGGGAGGGCTTACAAGGGAATAAGAAGGGAATAATAAAGATGATCTCATTTGAGCCTCACATCTCTACTTCAATCCCCATTTTACAGGTTAAGTGACTTGCTCAGGGTCACTTGACTATTAAGAATCTAGGTTGGATTAAAATTCAAGGCTTCCTACAGACTCCAAGTCCAGATGCCCTGAACTTGCTCAATCTCCCATAATACCAGGGTCTCTCTGTTGACTGCGGCCTAGTAGTCCTGCTAGATCCAGTTTGTTCACAGTTGTGTGCAGGTTGATTGGCCCATTAGACTAGAAGCTCGTTTTTTGCCTGACACATAGTAGGTGCTTAATCAATGTATACTGGGAAGACAGTCCCCCCTAAGCCTGGAGGGACTGGGAGGAGAGAGGCCTTGCAGGCTGCCAGTGAAGTCAAGGTCAAGAAGGATGCAGAGATTCCGGTGGTGAGGAGGCGGTGCAATAGGCTGCCTCTCACCATTTCCAGGACCTCCCGATAAGCCAAAGGCCTTACCTGGGGTGTCTGCGTGCATGAGCGCCGTAGCAAAAGTGTGTGGGAAGAGGGACGCTCCAGCCTTCCTCATGCCCAGCATCTCGATGGTGTGGCCCTTGAACATGGCTCCGTGCAAATCAGTCTCCGTGCCCAGGGTGAGGAAGTGCCAGGCCACCGTGTCCCCCTGGCACATGACTAACCCAGGCAGGTTTGAGAAGACAAACCCATTAATAGCTGAAAAAGAGAAAAACAATACAGAGTGGGGGTTAACAGTGCCGGTGGGTTGCATCACCCCAGATCTTACTGGCCCGGCCCAGCCACGGCCTCTGAAGGAGGTTACGGCTGCTGATGACCACTGGCAATATGGGTATTGAGTGAATGAACTCTTCTACAGACTTAGAATGACAATCTCCATTTATTAAGTACCTACTATGTGCCAGGCAACTATCCTGTACACTTATTACCAATATCCCATCTGATCCTCATTGGACTTACACAAAATACTATTGTACCCATTTTACACCTGAGAACACTGAGGTGAAGAGGAGTTCAGGGACTTCTCAGAGGTCACTTGGGCCAAAAGTATCTCCAGCTGATTTGCACCTGGAGCCTTCTTTCAGCCAGGTTTAATTCCACGTGCTCTCTCTCACCTTGCCGGCTGCCCGGTCCAGCAAATGCCCTTTTCAGAGAATTCTCCCATAGAATTATACCAACCACTAACATTTTGGACACCCCTACTACGTGCCAGACACCGTGCTGTACCTCACTGAGCAAAATCAGTGTCTTTCGTGCTTGTAATATTTGTAAAACTGAGATGCTATTTTACTATCCCATTTTATACTCAGAACACAAAGGCAAAGAGTGGTTGTGACTTAGCCAAAGACATTCGTGTAACAAGTACCTGAGGCCTGTTTTGAATGCGGGTCTCATCATCTCCTCCCTCTAGTCACTCAGCTACCAAAGACCGTAATAAATTAAATAAACCTTAAACAGACTTCTCCTATATGACCACACTGACAACAAGCCCACACGAAGCACCTACTAAGCGTCAGGCTCAGGGCTTTCTTGTTTTCGGGCCACAGCAGGAAGCCAGTCCCCCAGTCCCACAAATGGTGCGGTTGAGTTTCCAGTGTCTGGAGAAACTGGGTGATCCCATCCATGGTGGGCCAGACAAGGGAGAGGCAGGATCTGGGGAAGATGGGAGCTGACAAAGCCAGCCTCCTGATCCCAGAATCAATAAGGCAGGCGGCTGTTCACTGTAGACAAACAGCCTTAAGCGGGATTTTCACAACAATCTTAGGCCTTACCTTCAGTATTGTAATTGCCCCTTCAACTTGAAAGAATTAAGGAAAACAGGGCCAAGGGGATCAATCCAGGGCTACTAAGCTAGGCCACGAAGGAAGCCAGCTCTGAACTGAGGACTTCTTTGTTCTACACTTAGTCCTATACACACTTAGTATATGCACTTTGATATGCTGAAAACTAACATTGATTGTGCCCCTACTGTGTGCCATGCAATGTGCTAGAATTTTTCAGTGTTATTATCATATTTAACGTATTCCTGATGTATTCAAAAGGGAGGGATAGAAAATATTCCTTTATAATTACATTGAAAACTAGCATGGATTGTGCCCCTACTGTGTGCCGTGCAATGTGCTAGAATTTTTCAGTGATATTATCATATTTAATGTATTCCTGATGTATTCAAAAGGGAGGGATAGAAAATGCTCCTTTATAATTACACTGAAAACTAGCATGGGTTGTGCCCCTACTGTGTGCCGTGCAATGTGCTAGAATTTTTCAGTGATATTATCATATTTAATGTATTCCTGATGTATTCAAAAGGGAGGGATAGAAAATATTCCTTTATAATTACACTGAAAACTAGCATGGATTGTGCCCCTACTGTGTGCCGTGCAATGTGCTAGAATTTTTCAGTGATATCATTATATTAGATGCCCAGAACATTGTGTGCATTTACATGCAGTACCATAATACCAATTTAACACCTGAGGCCACTAAGATAAAGAGTAGTTAAAGGAATTCCCAAAGGTCCTAAACTCAAATCTTCTTTATTGCAGGCTTAGTTCTATAGATACTAAGCTTACAAGTTTTCTATAAAAATGAAAGTACTTTTAATAGAATAGAAGGGTTTTTTATTGTCCTTTCAGATTACAAAAAACCCCAAACCCTCCCCATAATCTAACCCTAACCATAACCAATGCCCTACTGAGCAATATCATTGTATTTCCTGCCTGTGAGCTTACAGTAACATGAAACACTACTATACCCATTGTACATCTGGGAATACTGAGGCAGAGAGTAGTTGAGAGCATTAACTATGGTCTCTAAGTTCAAAAATGAATCAGGCCCTTTGGAAACTAAAGCCAGCTCCCTAACATGGTAAATGTCATTGTCAGAGAATTTTTGTTTAGAAATATACAGAAAACTAGCATTTAATCCAGTCTAATGATGAACCGTGCACTGTGTCATGCTCTATTTAGTAAAAGAAGCCTACTTTCTGCTCTTGATTTTCTCAGGACTTAAAAAAAGTAATAAATAGATAGACCCATTGCACACCTGAGAATACTGAGGCAGAGTACAGTGAAGAGCCATATCTATGGACTTTAAGTTCAAAAATCAATCAGGCCCACTGGGAACTCAAGCCAGCTCACTAACAGGTTAAATCTCCTTTTCTGAGAATTCCCATGTTGAAATGTACAGAGAAGTAGCATTTAGTGGAGTCTAGGTGTGTACCATGCGCTTTCCCATGATCCACTGAGTATGATCAGTGTACATTCTAATCCTGATCTTCTCTGGGCTTAACAGAATCACTAAATAGATAGACCCATTGTACATCTGAGAACAATGAGGCACAGAACAGTAGAGAGACAAATCCATGGTCTCTAAGTTGAAAAAGTAATCAGGCCCATTGTGCACTCAAGCGAGCTCGCTAACGTAGACAATATCATTTTCAGGGAATTTTCATGTATGAATATGCAGAAAACTACCATTTAGCACACTCTATATCCCATGCTCCTTTTAGGAATATCAATGTACTTTCTGGTCTTGATTCTCAGGAGTTACATAAAGTACTATTAGGCCCATTGTACACCCAATAACACTGAGGCAGAGAGTAGTTGAGAGCCATTTCTATGGTGTCTAAGGTAAAAATGAATCAGGCCCATTGTGCAGTCAAGCCAGCTCATTAACAGGTTAAGTCTCCTTTTCTGAGAATTCCCATGTTGAAATATACAGAGAAGTAGCATTTAGTGGAGTCTAAGTGTGTACCGTGCGCTGTCCCATGATCCACTGAGTATGATCAGTGTACATTCTAATCCTGATCTTCTCTGGGCTTAACAGAATCATTAAATAGATAGACCCATTGTACACCTGAGAATACTGAGGCACAGAACAGTAGAGAGACAAATCCATGGTCTCTAAGTTGAAAAAGTAATCAGGCCCATTGTGCACTCAAGCGAGCTCGCTAACGTAGACAATATCATTTTCAGGGAATTTTCATGTATGAATATGCAGAAAACTACCATTTAGCACACTCTATATCCCATGCTCCTTTTAGGAATATCAATGTACTTTCTGGTCTTGATTCTCAGGAGTTACATAAAGTACTATTAGGCCCATTGTACACCCAATAACACTGAGGCAGAGAGTAGTTGAGAGCCATTTCTATGGTGTCTAAGGTAAAAATGAATCAGGCCCATTGTGCAGTCAAGCCAGCTCATTAACAGGTTAAGTCTCCTTTTCTGAGAATTCCCATGTTGAAATATACAGAGAAGTAGCATTTAGTGGAGTCTAAGTGTGTACCGTGCGCTGTCCCATGATCCACTGAGTATGATCAGTGTACATTCTAATCCTGATCTTCTCTGGGCTTAACAGAATCATTAAATAGATAGACCCATTGTACACCTGAGAATACTGAGGCACAGAACAGTAGAGAGACAAATCCATGGTCTCTAAGTTGAAAAAGTAATCAGGCCCATTGTGCACTCAAGCGAGCTTGCTAACGTAGACAATATCATTTTCAGGGAATTTTCATGTATGAATATGTAGAAAACTACCATTTAGCACACTCTATATCCCATGCTCCTTTTAGGAATATCAATGTACTTTCTGGTCTTGATTCTCAGGAGTTACATAAAGTACTATTAGGCCCATTGTACACCCAATAACACTGAGGCAGAGAGTAGTTGAGAGCCATTTCTATGGTGTCTAAGGTAAAAATGAATCAGGCCCATTGTGCAGTCAAGCCAGCTCATTAACAGGTTAAGTCTCCTTTTCTGAGAATTCCCATGTTGAAATATACAGACACTACATTTAGTGGAGTCTAAGTGTGTACCGTGCGCTTTCCCATGATCCACTGAGTATGATCAGTGTACATTCTAATCCTGATCTTCTCTGGGCTTAACAGAATCACTAAATAGACCCATTGTACATCTGAGAACAATGAGGCACAGAACAGTAGAGAGACAAATCCATGGTCTCTAAGTTGAAAAAGTAATCAGGCCCATTGTGCACTCAAGCGAGCTCGCTAACAGGGTAAATGTGCTTTTCTGAAAATATTCATGTATGAATATGCAGAAAACTACCATTTAGTGCACTCTATGTCCCATGCACTGTCCCATGTTCCTTTTAGGAATATCAGTGGTGTGCCTTCTGCTCTTGATGTACTCAGGAATTACAAAAAGTACTATTAGACCCATTGTACACCTGAGAATACTGAGGCAAAGAATAATTGAGAGCTATTTCTATGGTCCCTAAAGTAAAAATGAATCAGGCCACTTGGGAACTCAAGAGAGCTCACTAACAAGCTAAATGTGCTTTTCTGAGAATTTTCCTGTATGCATATGCCAAAAAATGCATTTAGTGCACTCTATGTCCCATGCTCCTTTTAGTAATATCAGTGTGCCTTCTCCTCTTGATATTCTCAGGAGTTATATAAAGTAATATTAGACCCATTGTACACCTGAGAATGCTGAGGCAGAGAATGACTGAGTGGTTTACATGTGGTCACTACTAATGGACATGCTCAGGATATTCTCAGGAGTTACTTGACATACAATTATGCCCATTTTACACCTGAGAACACTGAGGCTAAATGTAGTTGAGTGACTTATCTAAGGTCACTAACTCAGAACAGGAATTGGGCCAATTTTGTACTCAAACCAGCTGTGTACCATAAAAAATGCCCACGGGTGCTACTGCCAACTAGCATTTCACACAGCCCTACTATGTGGCATTTAGTTAACATCGCCACATACCTCAGTCACCTTGCAGCCCAGCTTGCTAACTAATTGATATGTTAAATGGGCTTTTGAAAGACTTCTTAACCACAATGACAACTCCAATTTAGGCAGCACCTACTATGTGCCAAGCAATAAGCATGGCACTTTTTACAATCATGTCATCTCACGTGATCCCACAACAACTCCAGCACTTAGATACAAATTATCACACTGGCTTTAAACTTGAGAGCTCTGTGGCCAAAAGGAATGGCCTAATGCTAGCTGGGAAGTGCCCAGCCAGTTCTGAACTACAGACTTCCTGCCTCTGGGCTCACTGCTCTATATGACGGCCTACCTGGGTCAATTGTCCAAAGGGAAGTTTGCTTCCATACACTGATTCTGCAGAAAGGGAAACTGGGGATTGGGAATTGGGCATTGGGAATTAGGAACTGTGAACTGGGAATTGGGGATTGGGAATTGGGAACTGGGAATTGGGAACAGGGAATTAGGGATTGGGAATTTGGAACTGGGAACTGGTAATTGGGGATTGGGAATTGGAAATTGGGAATTGGGAATTGAGAACTGGGAATTGGGAATTGGGAACTGGGAATTGGGGATTGGGAATTGGAAATTGGGAATTGGGAACTGGGAATTGGGGATTGGGAATTGGGAATTGGGAACTGGGAATTAGGGATTGGGAATTTGGAACTGGGAACTGGGAATTGGGGATTGGGAATTGGGAACTGGGAATTGGGAATTGGGAACTGGGATTGGGGATTGGGAATTGGAAATTGGGAATTGGGAACTGGGAATTGGGGATTGGGAATTGGGAATTGGGAACTGGGAATTAGGGATTGGGAATTTGGAACTGGGAACTGGGAATTGGGGATTGGGGATTGGGGATTGGGGACTGGGGATTGAGCTGACAGGTTCAGGGATTTCTGATGTGATTCTGGCTCTCTGGCTCTGTCCTCTCAGCTCGCACATTGGGGAACTAAGATGCAGATTGGGGAAATGACCAAAGGCCTCACAAATGCTCTAAGGCCCGTCCCAGCTATGTCCAAATGGGGAAAGTGGGCCTGAGGGAGGATGACTTGGGATCATGGGCCAGAGTGGGGAAGGGCCTCAGTGGCCTGTAAAAAGGAGTTTGAGTTCCTGTCCGGCTTGAGATCTAAGCTTTAACCCTAGATTTGCCTCCTTGACCTTAGGTTCCTCATTTACCCCATCGGGGTCCCAGATCTCTTTTTCTCCCAGAGTCCTTCAGCATCCTAGGGAAACCCACGGGGCCCTTCTCAGAATCATGTTTGTGAATGTACATAATCAGATAGGGAGCACCACAGAGGACACCCCCAGTATCAAACAAGAGGGATCCCCAAATTCCTACAAAGCCAGATCACAGGCTCTCGTAGCTGGGGGGGGGGGCTTTTTTTTAACCACATGAGTCCAGACAGTGAGGATGGCAGCTCAGACGTGGCACAGCAAAAGCTGTGAGAGACAGCTCAGAGACAGAACAAAAGGCTTGCAAATGGCTTTTTCTAGCCATTTCTTCCCAAAGAATGGGGTTTTTCCACTAGCAACATTGCCCCCTGCTGGCTGGAGAAGGCACCACGCCCAGATAACAGCTTTTGAAAGCCATTCCTTTGCCATTTGAGCTGCAGATTCAATCAGCAAACATTTAGGGAGTGCCTTCAAGGCTCCAGGCGCTGCCGCAGGGTTTGAATTCGAGCAGAAAGGAAGCAATCTTCCTGGCCAAGATGCTCAAAAGCAGCCCACCCGGCAGCCCAGTCCCAGGGGGAAGTAGCAGAGCTCCAAACTGCCACGCCCTGTCTACAGCTCCAGGGGCTTCACTCTGCAAAGCCCCCCGCGGCAGCAGCTTCTATAATTGCTGCCAATATGGAGAGTCTTTTTGGCCCCCTGTGCCCCTGCAATAACCCCATAAGGGGCCAGGTAGCTCAGTGGGTAGCGCTCAGGGCCTGGCCGTGGGAAGACCTGCATTTAAATCCGGCCACGGACCCTTATAGCTGTGTGATCTGAGACAATATTACTTAACTCAAAAGTGCCTCAGTTTCCCCAAGTACAAAATGAGGCATTATGATAACCACAGTATCCAATGAGATAATAATTGTAAAGCACATAATAGGTGCTTAATAAATATTTATTAGAGGAGTACAGCTTTTGAGCTACAAGGCACCTCAGGGACCATGTACTCCACTGGTTCTCAAAGAGTGGCCCCACTTCTCCCAGAGAGCCTTTCAGGTTCAGTGATGACAAAGGCCTAGCTATTTTTCCGGTTGTAAAACAAGTGTACTTTGTAAGAAGATAAATTTTACAAGCTCTTTGGAGGGATCCTCAATATTGTTTGTCTTCTATTTTATTTTTTGTGAGGCAATTGGAGTTTAGTGACTTGCCCAGGGTCACACAGCTAGGAAGTGTTAAGTGTCTGAGGTCAAATTTGAACTCAGGGCCTCCTGACTTTAGGGTTGTTGTGCCATCTAGCTGCCCGCCCTCAATCATTTTTAAGAGTGGAAAGGGGTCCTGAAACCAAAAAAGTTTAAGAACTGGTCCAACCCCCTCATTTTATGGAAATAGAAACTGAGGCTCGGGGAGAGGAAGGGACCTGTCCAAAGTCACCCAGTCTGTGACTGGCAGTCAGGATTTGAAGCTGGGCCTTCCAGACCCAGCATTCTTTCTGCTGCGTCCCAGTGCCCCCAATCCCTCGTCTGTTCTATTCACTGACAAATGTCCTCCTGTCTAGCCCTGGACATTTCACTGCTTTAACCAAAAGCTTGGTGGAGAATGCAGGAAGTGGGGAGGTGGACAACATGAACCTCTGCCCAGGAGCCTTACCGTGCATCTTGTTGGAGGCTAGGAAGCTCTCATCACTCTCTAAGACATCTTTTTGGTCCAACATGGCGGCGTCCTTGTTGGTGCTGCTGTACCAGCTCTGGTTCTCATCAAAGACAGTGAAGAGAAGGAAGAACTCCTTGTCCACACCTTTCTGCAGGTGCCAGGGAGAGAACAGAAGAACACAGGTCATAGATCTGGAGCTATAGTGCCAGGCTTGCTGTCTGAAAGACCCGAATTCAAATCCTGCCTTAGACACTTGCTGGCTCAGTGACCCTGAGCAAGTCACTTAACATCTGGGCCTCAGTTTCTTCAGCTATAAAATGGGGACAATAAAGCACCTTCTTCACAGTGCTACGAGAGGATCACGTGAGCTTTGCAAGCCTTAAAGCTCTATAACAATGTTAGCTATTATTATTATTTTGCTGAGGCAATTGGGGTTAAGTGACTTGCCCAGGGTCACCCTGTCAGGAAGTGTTAGATTCTGAGGCCAAATGGAACTCAGGTCCTCCTGACTTCAGGCCTAGTGCTCTATCCACTGCAGACCACTTAGCTGCCCCTATCATTATTACTGTTGAATCCAACCCTCTTATCTTTGAGGAAACTGAGGCGCAGGGAAGTGAGCCACCTTGCCCACCAGCACTGAGCTAGCAAATGGCTAAGGGAGAATTTAAACTGTAGTGTTGTTCCCCATTCCAAATGTGGAACTGCATCCTGTGTGGTAGCCCACTGCCTCTCTGAATGACTCCACATGGCAAGTGGGGCTCCCCGGCCCCCAGCCCGAAGCCCAGGGCCCAGAAACAGTGCCTGGCTGGGAGAAGCCTCCTGGGCGGTCTGGGGGCCTGTGTCCAGGGGAGGGGGAGAGCAAGGGAGAGGACTAGGGACTGGGCCAGGAACTAAACACAAAGTGGGGTACATGAGGGAGCCAGACTAATGGGAGGGGGAAAAACAGCAATGTAAAGCAACATAAGCAAGAAAGGGGCAAAACTTGGGGAGTTCTTCACAATAAAGTAGCCCATAACTCAGTGACTATGACATGGGAGCTGACAGCTTCAGAAAGAGCAGCACAGAGAGAAGCCATCCACATGCCCTAAAGCCCCACGGCGCCCCCTGAGCGCCCCTCCACCACCCCACAAGCGGCCTTAGCAGGCAACGTCTCTGGGCCCGGCCCGAGCCCAGCCCGGCGCCCCCTCCGTCTCGCCCCACCTGCTTGCCATTGGCCTCCAGGGAGCCCGCCTTGCAGACCAGAAGGGGCCCTATCAGGCCGGAGTTGGTGTCCTTCACGGAATTTACGGCCGAGAAATACATCCAAGTGAGACAGGCCGGGTCCTTGGCGGTGGGGCCGGCGTGGGGAGGCACCGTCCAGCGGTATGTGACCTTCTCGAAGGACTTGGCGACCAAGCCATGTTGATGTGACCCTGGAGGGAATGACAGGGGGAGAGATTTATGGCTGGAAGGGACCTCAAAGGCTATCCAACCCGGGGCTCTTAATCTTTTAGGGGGGCACGAACTCCCCTGGTGACCCTTTTCAGAATCGTGATTTTAAACGCACAGAATAAAAGCACAGGATGACCAAGGAAGCCAATTCTATTCAAATGCAGTTGTCAAAATGGTTTCTAAAAGTTCAGAGACATCAAGAGCCTCAGATCAAACATCAAACTTTCATTTTACAGATAAGGAAACTGAGGACCAGGGAGAAGTGACGTGGCCAAGGTCACGCAGGTAGTTAGTGATTGGGCTTCCAAAGTCAGAATTCTGGCCACTGGCACCACGCTGCCTCCCACAAGGCAGCAATGGAACCAAATAATTCTGCTCAACCAGGCCTGAGATCAGCTACTTCTAGGGGCCCAGCCTTATCCCAGAGAGGTGGAAAGCTTCACAGGGGAGGCCGTGTGAGGTCTAAGCAAGACATCCAGTGTATTACAATTCTGCCATTGGCTAATAAGGAAAGTTACTGCCCTTCTCTTAGGGCCTTGGTTTTCTCATCTGTAAAATGGGAGTGATGGTATTTGTAGATGGAATGGGAGAGGGGCCTAGGTGGTGCTACAGTGGAGAGAATACCAGGCCCAGAGTCAGGAAGATTCAGACGCTATATATGTGACCCTTGGCAAGTCACACGACCCTGCTTACCTCAGTTTCCTGAGATAAACTGTCATGTGTCAGGTGGAGCTAGCTGGCCTAGGACTAGCTGTGATCAGAATCCAAGGCCCAGAGAGGCCCAGGATGTCAGGGAAACCATCCCAGCAAGCTCACTGACCCCAAAATGGCTTCCCTGAAAGGTGATGACTCCCCATCCTTGAAAATTTGCGAGCAGAACCCAAAGTCTGCTTGCTGACAGTGTGCCAGTTGGGATTCCTTTTGTAGAGGGCCCCTCCTGACCCTTCCAGGTCCCCAGTACAACCTAACGAAGCACCTTAGCCTGGATGTGCCCTTGATGCAGGACCAGGAAATCCAGACCTGAATCCTCCATATTTCTCCCTACTGCATTTCATCATCTTTCAGTCTTAGTATGACTGCAGGGCAGTCTGCTCCAGTGAGGGATCATGGGAGCAATTTGGTATAGAATAAACATCTATCTCTAAGGCAACCAACCAGCCACTTAGCTAGCGCTCTTGTCACTGGGCAAAGCAGGCTGTGCAAGGGAAGGCCGCTGCCTGTGAGCCTGGCCCCCCAAAGCCCCTAGCCTGGAACTGACCATCATTATACACGATGCCCTCGTAGTCCTTTTCATAGAAGACGCCATGGGGCTGAATGCTGAACGGCTGGGAGGCTCGGTTGTAGAATAGCACCTCGATGGTGTCACCCACCTCGGCCCTGATCACCGGCCCTGCACAGGGGAGAAAGGAAGGAGGTCTGAAAGAAGGATTTTGGGAAAGGAGGCAGAGGGGGAAGAGACAGGAAGGGAGAGAGGGAGAGACACAAAGGAAGGCCCTGCTTGTGCACCTAGGGTGCTTAGTGAGGGCTTCTTCACATATTCAAACTGGAGAGAGCTCAGGCTTTGTCTCTGGGTGTCCAGCACCAAGGACAATGCCTGGTCTACAGGAGGTCCTAATTATTGCCCATCCTCCATCTGTAGCCTCCAGGCAGGTCTCCCCAGGCACAGTGGCTGATCTGTCCCAGTTCTCTGGCCTGCCCCGGCCTCATGCTCTGGAGGCCCCACTCAACCCTGCCAAGGCTCACCCATGATGCCTAGGTGCAAGCTTTCTTCGGACGGTGGCATCCTCATCTGGAAGGTCTCGTCCGTGTACTGGATGTAGCGGACTTTCCAGTAACTGCCTCCGATCCGACTGGAACTCTTCTGGAAGAACTTTTCTGAGTCGCTAAGACAGGGAGACCCAATTGTCACATGACTTCACTCCCCATCTCCCCCGCCTCTTGGGAGCCCCAGGCCTTGGTGCAAATGACTGAAGAGGGCAATAGACATGGCAAGCCGGGGAACTTGGGTTCAGGCCATGGTTCCAAAAGTTACTGGACTGATTATGGGATAATCAACTGTGAGGGATGTGGCTCTTTTCAACAATGAGGTGATTCAGGCCAGTTCCATGATCTTGTGATGGGGAGAGCCATCTGTACCCAGAGAGGACTGTGGGAACTGAGGGTGGATCACATTTTCACTTTTTTGTTGTTTTTTTGTCTGCTTGTTTCTTTTTTTCTCATTTTTTCCCTTTTTGATCTGATTTTTCTTGTGTACCATAATAAATGTGCAAATATGTATGGAAGAATCACACATGTTTAACCTGTCTAGGGGAAGGAAGGGAGATACATTTGGAACACACAAATGTACTTTTGCAAGGGGGAAGGCTGAAACTAGCTTTGCGTGTAGTTGGAAAAATTTTAAAAAAGCTATTATTATAAAAAAAAAAGTTATTGGCCTGTGCAACCCAGAAATACTGCTGTTGGGCATGGACTCCAAGGATCAAGGGGAAAGTCCCCTGGACAGAAAAGATTGATCAAAGAACTGGGAAGAAAATGAGTGGAATCAGCTGAGAATGTCTGAAGAAACCAGTACCAGGATGGATGGATGATCATTGCCCAGAAGGAAACAGGATGGTGACTCAGGAAGAACTGGTTTCAAAGCTGACCTCGGACACTTACTAGCTGGGTGACTTTAGGGTAGTCACCTGCCCTCCGTGGGCCTTAGCTGAGGGGTTTGGATTGGGAGGCCTGGGAGGCTCCTTTGCAGTGACAGAGATATAAGCCAATGATCAATTCAGTGACCAATCATGACTTCGCAGGACCCTTGGTGAAGCAGAGGGGCCATGGATGAGAGGGGTGGAATAAGGCAGTCCTACAATGTCAATATGGTGGCTTGTTTCCTCTAGACTTATTGTTATAAAGAGGGTTTGCTGATTTTAGGGTGAGGGGCATCATGGGGGAAGCAATGGCAATGGAAAAACTTAGAAATCATTCACTAAACATTAAAAACAAAAAAAGAAATGTACTGTCCCCCATCTCCACGGGACACTGGGCAGGCAGCCCGGCCCAAAGTGTAGCCGTGGGCCCCGTCCCTCCCCGCTGGCCATGTCAACACTGCCTGCCCCTGCCCCAAACACAGGCTCCCTGCCCCCTGAACTCTGGCAAATAAATAGTGTCAGATTGAGTAGGGGGATCTGGCTCCAAGGCTACTGAGCGGGGGACCTCGGGCCAATCCCTCAGTGTCCAAAGCTGTAAAACGAGCCCCTCAGAATTGATGAGCCCTCTGACACAGAACAAAGAATTTCAGAGCCTCCAAAGCAGGTTCAAAGCCGCTCCCAAGGACTACGATTTTCATTTTCCCGAGATGAAGTGATTTGCCCAGGG
Organism: Sminthopsis crassicaudata; assembly: GCF_048593235.1. Classification (NCBI taxonomy): domain Eukaryota; kingdom Metazoa; phylum Chordata; class Mammalia; order Dasyuromorphia; family Dasyuridae; genus Sminthopsis; species Sminthopsis crassicaudata. The sequence continues at coordinate 65,327,963 of NC_133623.1, read as the reverse complement.
TCACCCAGTGAGTGATTGCGGCAGCCAGGATTCCAGGCCAGGGCCGCTGACTGGGTCTCCATGGTACAGATGACCCGGAGGAAGCAGCAACTCTTTCCTTTGGATTCCTGGGCCAGTACACAAACCTGCCTCATGGAAGGGGACTTCCTGTTGAAGGCCTCTTCTGGGAGCTGCCCTGGAACCCTGATTCTCTAACGTGTGTGTGTGTGTGTGCCCTAGCACTGACTGGAGAGTTTCCAGTGTGAGGAAACTCTCAGTGTAGAAACTCCCTCCACCAAAGCAGATAGGTGCTCCCTCTATAACTTACAGCCTGATCACATGACCAGGGTCACATGACCAGAACACATCACAGGCAGGATTCCATCCCAGGTGTTTCTTCCCAAATCCCAGGCCATCCACTCATAAATACAGTCTCTCATAAGCACCTCCCTGTTGTCAAGTATTGCGAAAGGTTTCCCTCTCCTGTCTCCTGACAGCAAAGGCCGAGGCCTTCTCTGCTGTCTTGTCCTCAACCTTGCACTATCTCGCAGGAGGCCGAGGGCTCCTCCACCCAAGGTTGGCTCCCCTCACCTCCTCCCACTCCGTGGGGCCAGGCCGGGCTGGGGAGGATGTCAGGACACCCAGAGGAAAGGGTAAGAACAGTCAGTCCCGCCACAGGACTGGCCGTCTCTTTCCCTTCCTCCCCTTCCCAGGCTTATCTGGGCTGCTGGAGGAGGGAGCCACGTCCCACGCTTCTCCACAATGAGTTACTTTAGCAGGAAAAAACCTTGGATTTGGAACCAGAGTTGCTACAACTTACTGGGTAGGGGACCTCTCTGGACCTCAGTTTCCTTATCCGTAAGATAAAAGGAGTTAGCCCAGATTTTCTCTAAGGACCCTTCCAGCTCTAACACAATATGGCTTTGAGAAACAAAAAGGCAAAAAACCCAGGGGCCACCTGCCCATCATCCCAAGTCTAGAGAAGGAAGGGGCCTTGGAGGCCAGCTGGTCCACGCCCCTCATTTTACAGAGGGGGAAACTGAGGCTCAGGGAGGGGAAGGGACTTGTCCAATATCACACATAGGAGCCCATGTCTAGAGAGGGAAGAGCTTCAGAGGCCACCTGGTCCAACCCTCTCATTTTACAGAGGGGGAAACTGAGGACCAGTAGGGGAAGGGACTTGCCCAATCTCAACAAAGGCCTTTGGAGGCCAGCTAGTGCGGCTCCCTCTTTTTATAGAGGAGCAGATCATGACCCCTGCCCAACATTGCCCACACTGAAGGGCCTCCAGAAAGCATCTCATGCAATCACTTCATTTTTCAGGTGAGGAGCCAGAGGGGACAAATGACTTATCCAAAGTCACAAAGTAGCAAGATTTGAACGTGATTCCTCTTGACTGCAAAGTCAGAGCTCTTACAGCTTTGGCCCCCGGACTGCCCTGCTTCAGTCACTGTTATAAAACTTCCCAGCTCGAGCCAGGCTCTGGGCCTGAGCTGTTCGTGCATATAGCACCACCATGAGACTCGCAGTGTATCACAACTCAGCCAGGAGGGATTTTAATGTTTCTGGCCCAAAAATGAGCTGGGAGAGGTGGGCGTGGGGGGGGAGGTGAAAGGAAAGAGAAGGGAAAAGGGGGAAAGCAAGGGTGAGAGGGCGTGGGTGCCCGGGACAGGGCCACCTCTTACCTGCCAGGCTCCTGGAGGCTCTTCCCAGTCCTTCCATCTCTCCTTGTAGGTCCATAGTCCCAGCTCTCCTCAGAGGCCACAATGAAGTACTGGCGGACTAGGCCTCGAAGGGCAGGTATCGGGGCGGGCAAGGAGCATAGCTTGACCTCATAGAGGGCCTGCATGCCATCTGGAGAAGGAACACCACGGTGGGCAGGGGATAGGAGCCCCGAGCCCATGTCAGCACCAGGCCCGACGCCACACTGTGACGTACCCAACGCAGGGCCCACTGTCCCTCTAAACACCGGGAGGACGCTTCCATCCTAGCACTGGGGAAGTGTTTGCAGGTGGGGGAGTAAAGAGATGGAGCCATTGCTCTCCTTTCCTTTAACCCCATTTCCTTCCCCTCATTTGCTTCTGAACTCAGCACTGGCTTCTGCTCATCATCCAACTAAAAGTGCTCTCTCCCTGGTTACCAACAACATCCTGACACTAAATCTTCTCAGTCCTCGGTCTTGCTGACCACCCGGCAGCCCTGGACACTACAGATCACCCTCTCCTCCCCTGAGACCTTCTGTGTCTCCTGATCCTCCTCCTCCCTAGCAGGCTGCTCCTTCCCAGCATCCTTTGCCAACTCCAGGACATGCCTGTCACCAGGGAGCTCCTCCCCTCTGAACTGTCTCATCAGCTTCTAGACCTGACCCCTCATCACCAGCTTTGGGGGCCTCTCCAATCAGGTGTCCCATGAGCATCTCTTAATCAACATGTCCAAAACAGGTCATTTTCTTTCCCCAAAACTTTCCCTTCTTCCCAACTTTCAAGGTGATGGCCACGCTCCCGGTCCCCCAAACTCACTACGTCCATTGTGAGCTTACAATGCAACTTTCTATATGACCCCCATTACAGCATCTTCAGACTCTCCCCATGTTTCCGGGGCTCCATGTGGACACCCTGGCCCAGAGCCCCTTCCTTTCCCAGAGTCCCTGCTGCTTTCCTCCCTCCCCCCAAGGGAGCCAGTAGCACCCCAACACCATACCTCTCAGGTGACTGTTCACTTGACAGCTCAGTAGCCACTTGCCGGGGACCTGGGGCACCATCTCGGCAGCCACAAAGGTGGCGGGGAACAGGGAGACCACGTCGGTGCGGTGGCCCCGGACCGTCAGCAATTGCCCGGGGAAGAAGGCCGTGTGCACGTCCACCTCGCTGCCCATGCCAAACAAGTGCCAGGCTACGCGATCCCCGGCACACATGCTCAGCTCAGGCAGGTTCCCAAAGACGTAGCCATTGATTGCTGTAAAAAGTATCAAGATTACCAAGTACAAGCATTAGAGCTACAAGGGACTGCAGAGAATATCCAGCCCAGACCCACTCTGGGGGAGGAATCCAAGGTCCAGGGAGGCGAAAATGACTTGTCTAAGGTCACACAAGTTGACAGTGCAGAATCTGAACCCAGGCCCTCTGGCTCCCCATTTTCCCTGGCAAAAGGCCTCATTCCCTTCAGCACTCAAGTTTCCGCCAAGTCATGGTTCTGGGGTCCAGGGAGGGGACAGAAGAAGAGGGGAAGGTCCTCGTTATATAGGGATCCAGATCAGGCCTCTTCAGGATGGCGAGAGAGAGGCTCCGACAGCAGCATCATCAACAACTGCTCCCTGGCAGTTGTGTGGGGCTTTAAGGTTTGCACAGTGATCAAAGGCTAAACAATCCTGACAGGCCCCGGTGAGACAGGGATGACCTTCATTGGCTCGTCTCAAAAACAAGGGATGAGGGCTTGGAGGACCGTGGCCCCAGACCCGGCAGGGATCCCAGAGGCCAGTTAGTCCGATCCCTTCGTTTGACAGAGGAGAAAACTGAGGCCCAAGGAGGATTAAGGGTTTGCTGGCTCGAGATCCCAGTAAGAAAAGGAGCTCTGGCCAGAGCAGTGCCCAGTAGGAAGGCCGAAACCTGACTTCTAGTCCTGGGACTCCGCTGATCTGCCCAGCAAGTCGTCGCACCTTTCAGCCTCAGTTTTCCCACCTGGAAAAACTTGGCACGAAACACTTCACTTTTGCAGCTTCCATCAGTCAGGAGCCAAGCGTTCATGAAGTACCTCCCAGGTGCACCTGCACGGCCCTGTCCAAGGTACTGAAGATACAACAGCAGCACAAGCCAGGCCCTGCCCTCAAGGAACCTACAATCCCAGGGGGCCACAACGCGCCCAGGAATAGATACAAACAAGCTGTAGACAGGATACCAGGGAAATGACCAATAGAGGGAAGGCCCTGGGATGAAGAGGCCTTGGGGAGGCTTCCTGGAGGAGGAAGGCCCTTCTCAAGGTGAGCCACAAAGAAGAAGAGAAATATGGGCTATGCAAGGATCACGTAAGGGGTTTGGGGGGCTGAGAGAGACATGGCTGTGTGTGATAGAGATGGAAGAGAAGTTACACTCGGTGGTCTCCAAGGGCTCTTCCCCTTTTAGAGCTGGGAGTCTCCATTTTACAGATGAGGAAACTGAGACCCAGAGAGGTAAAGACACTTATTCAGGGTCACACAGAGAGGAAGGAATACTTTCAGAACTCGCAACCACACAATCAGAAAAGGTCCAGGTTTACGAAAAATCAGTAAGGGCACGGAGACCTTGCCCGTGCTAAGCCCTCTCTCCTGGCCATATCCCAAGCCCTCCTGGGGCCCCAGCTTGGCTCATACCTCCTGCCTGGCTACAACCTCCCTGTCCCTCATACTGAGAGGGAAGCAGGGCGTATTGGGAGGATGGCCCTAAGATGTGAGGTCAGAAACCCAGTCTTGGGACTGGAGGGATCATGGGACTCTGTGTTTAGAGACAGCCAGTCTCGGTTCTGCCTCCAGAATCAAATACACCATGCTCAGTTTGGCATTCAAGGCCTTTCCTAAGCCATCCCTCTCCTGCCTTTTTGGTCTTCTCTCCCCTTACTTCCCTGCAGTTTGCTTGAGCCCACTGACCTTGGCCTCCAGGCTACTGCTCCTCCACCTCTCAGCTCTGGGCATTCTCCCCAGTCTTGAAACCCGCTCCCGCTCCCCTTGAACTCGTGACCCAGCTGGCTTCCTGTAAGTCCCCACTAAAGCCTTCCCCAAGCCTCTGAATGCCAGGGCCTTCCTTCGGCTCATGATTTCCTCTCTCCTGCATACAGCTAGCTTTGTATATATTTATTTACAGGTCATCTCCCCCTTAGATCACAAGTTCCTTGAGAGTTCGTGCTGTTTTTCTCCCCCTTTTGTATCTCCGACACTTAGCGCAATGCCTGACACAGCAGGTGCTCAATAAATGCTCATTTTATCTTATATCCCAAGGGTCTAACAGAGTAG
>NC_133623.1:64478003-64673003 GCF_048593235.1 Sminthopsis crassicaudata | reverse complement strand
TTGAAAGAGAACCGTTTCCCAATTCTAGCTCTCCTGACTCCTCTATAAAACCAGCACGAGAGATTTTACGAAAATCTTCCCTAAAATGGAGGCAACCTTTATCTCTTTCCTAGCAATCTCTCAATTTGCCATTCCAGGTAGGAGCCAAATCAGAGAAGGAAATGAGATTAGATGGGCAAGAGTAGATTTGTAAAAGGACTTAGAGAAGGCAGTCCTGCTTTTAGGGGCTCACCTAAATGGCCCAAATTTAAGAATTTAAAGCTAGAAGAGACCTTGAGAATATCATCTAATCTTCCCTCTGGAGAGGGATCAATTTGTTGGTAGCATCCCACTTTTCAGCACCCCATTTGGCGTTGTCTTGGCAGAGATCCTGGAATAATTTGCCATTTCCTTCTCCAGTTCATTTTACAGATGTGGAAACTGAGGCCGACAAGGACTTGCCTAGGGTCCCACAGCTAGGAAGCATCTGATTTCAATTCAAGAAAATAAGTCTTCCCGTTCCTAGGCTTGGCACTCTATCTACTGTAGCCCCTAGTTGCCCACAAAGGAATAAACCAAAGCCCAAAGAGAAGTGACTTAACAAAGGTCGCCTCCATGGCTAGTGACACAGAGGTTCTTCACATGTCTCTCATGGGATGCTAACTTTAGAACCAGAAGGAACTCAAGGGCCAAGGAACTCAAGTCTAACCCCTTTATTTAACAGAAAGGGAAACTGAGGGAAACCCTTTTTAGAATTCTGTCAGTACTCAAAGCTTTGCTAAATTCGGGGTTTATTTGTTATAAGGAAGGATTCCCTAGTTAAGGGGGGTTGCCATGGTTATCAGCAAGTGATTGGTAAAGGGGGGAAAGCACCAATAAAACTTTTTAAGATTATACAAAAATATACACAACAAAATCCACAAGCAAATCAAGTGCTCAGGTCCCACCTTCAAGCAGGGACAACGGGCCCCCAGGGGCGCAGGAAGGATCTAACTTGCCAAATGCCTCCATTTGGTCCAGGGCTAGCTCTGCCACTTATTGCTTTTCAAACTGCTGGCAAGATCTCGCCCTAAGTATAAAATGAGGGGGGCTGGACGAGAAGATTTCTCAGACCCCAGGTGAAAGGTCAGAAACCTTAAAAGAATGGGGGACATGCAGCTCACCTGGTCAAAGAGTTGCTTGCCGGTGGTGTTGGGTTGGATGGCAAACTCCAACTCGGCATCCATGGTGGTCACCCGAACGCTGATCTGCAACAAGACACACAGGCGGAGTGGGTGGTTAGTCTGGCTTCTGAGAAAGGGTCTGTCTTTATAGGAGGTGGGCAGAACCCAGAACCCCAAGGACAATACTCACAATGATTATAATTATTATGCAAATGAAGATGACATTAAACAGCAACAAAACAGAATTCTCCGAGGCCCAACGGAGCAAGTGTAATCCCTCTTCTGCGTCAGGAATCTTTGAACACCCCCACCCTCAAGGCGCCTTTCCCGGACCAACCAACCCAGACTCCCTTAACTCATCTATCCCCCTTAGTGGGAAATGCAGACCTTTCCCATCCCAACTGCCCTCTGCTGGATACTCTCCAGCCTAACCGTGCATTTCCCCCCAAAAGGAGCTGCAAGACAGAACTAAGTCGTCTGGACACCATCTCTCTTCTACCACTTCCCATGATCCCATTAGTCTTCTGGGCTGCCATATCACATGGTGACTCTACCCTCTTTAAAAAAAAAAAAACAACCCGTTATCATCTGGGTCTTTGAACACCCCACAAAATCAAAATCACAGAGACAATTGGGGTTCTCCAAGCAAAGGCCAGGTGACCAAACTGAGTCACTTGAATCCAGTGAGGGGATTCAAATATGGATTCGACCATCTAGCCACTCAAGTCTCTTTCAGTTCAGAAGACAGCAAGATGCAGTGCTCTAGGCCCAAAGTCCAGCTCTGCCATTCACTCTAGAACTGGCTCTTTCTAGGTCTCAGTATCCCCTTTTATAAAATAAAGAAAGGTGTGGGACTCCTATCTCTTCCCATACATATCACTAGCCTCTGAAGGATTCAAATCCAGGTCCTCCTGATTCACTGAATGGAAGGGAGCTAAGCACACACCCGGGGAGCACCTACCAGGGAATTAATTGGGGGGGAATAGAATGAAGAATTCTGTACAGATTTGGGGGGGAAGGCCCATATAAGCTCCTACAAATCGAGTTTCCCATGCTCCCTTGGCAAGTTGTGTGTTTCCCCCCCCAGCCTGGGCTTCTGAGCCCTTAAGCAGTCTGGTGAAGCTGACAGACCCCTTCTTGGGATCGGGTTCTAAATAATTGAAGGAAATGCTAAGTTTCAGTCCAAGGTCACTGAAAATGAAGAGAGGTCATCTAGGAGTCTGTGGGCCTCAGGATATAAACTCCCACCTAAAAGCTTCTCAGCCTCTGCAACAAGAACTAATCTAACATCACAGGTCACCTCGGCTATGGATGCCTTGTAAAACAGACACTCCTAGAAGAGGTGCGGGTAACACTCACAGCTGAACCTTGACCTCTAGGGCTGAGGGCACGGAGTAACCCCATTGCTGCCCCAGTAGGATAAGAAAGAAATGGGCGGGGCTGATCTAGGGTTCTGAAAGGGTATCCCGTCTCTCCTGGAGTTCATCTCTTCAGCGAAGGTACAGACCCAGTCTTATAGGCAACATGAGTCTGGGGGTTCTTATGAGGAAGTACTAGAGCTTAAGGCATCAGGGGCTCAGTTACAAAGAATTGGGGCAGGGAGGTAACGAGCCATGAGAAGAGAAGAGTCGATATAGGAAAAATCCAATGGTTGTCCACAAGGCTTTGGAAGGGGAGTGATCTTGTTCTTCCTGGCTCCAGAGGGTAGCCCCAGGAACAATAAGTTACGTTACCTCTGCAACGGGCAAGCTTTCAGCTCCATATAAGGAGCTAATAGTGGGTTTCCTGTTACTGGACACGAGGAAGCCAGGAGGAGGATGGCCACTTGGGAAGGGACTAAGGAAGGGATTCCAGAGGCATCAAACACGGGCCCCTCGGGTCCCGTGAGGCCCCCAAACCCTCCCAAAAGAGATTGAAACCAGATTAAAATGGGGTTCCCATTGGATTTTATCACGTGGGCGTGAGACACGTAGTTTTTCCAAGATTATCGGCAGCCTTCGGGGATATTTCTGTTCTATTTAGAGGCTCTGGTTCCTATTGGACACCACTAGTGTGGACAGTCTCAGGGCACAGAAAAAAAGCTGAAAGGGAGCTTGCAAAGGGGTAAACCAAGGCCTAAAGAGAAATGACTTCGGCAAGGTCACATACAGGCTAAGTGGCAAACTGGATTCTCAGAGTTAGGTCATATCTAGGAGCCTAGATTAGAGAGGAAGGGATCTCCCATAAGAACACAAACAAGAAAGATCCAATGACCTGCCTAAGGCTATGCGGAGGGTGGTCAGGCTCGGAGGTCATTGGAAACAGAACTAAATTGTCAAACCTTTGGCATTTACCAAGGCGTGCTGTGTCAGATGTGGGGCTGAGAACACCACCAGCTCTCCATTTTAATCCGGAAGACACAAAAATCAATTTGTCCAAGGCCCTGTGAGATTGCAGAGCTGGAAGGGACCTGAGCAGCCAGAGTCTAAGCCCCTCATTCCATAGTTAGGGAAGCTGAGGCCCAAGGTCTCGTGAGTCAGAAACATCAGAATTGGGCTTTAAACCAGGTCCTCTGAAGCCCAGGCCAGGACTCTTAGCTTCATCATGTTCCACTAAGGCAACTTCCAAGAGGAATCCTAAAGACTACCATTGATAAGAAGCTTGAAAGTTAGCCAAGTGTCTGCCATGTTTTATCATGTTCCTACGCTACACCAGGATCCCTGCCTCTCTGCTGCTGTCTGTTGGAGAGCCTGCCCATCTGGTTTCCCGGATTCTAGCTTTATGAAGCTATTTGGAGGGGCCTTAGGAACAGCCAGCAACATCCCAAGTAGAGGTCTCCCTCTGTCTCCTTCCTTTGGGATTCTACAACTGTAAGGGCATCAGGGCTAGGTAGAAGTTAGGACAGAGACAGAGAAAGAGGCTTCAGAGCCAGAGCACCCGAAATAGACAGGCAGGCCAGGTGATGTCGCAGACGAGAACGCTGGGCCACCGGATTCTCCACTCCGAGGCTAACTGGCGGTGGGCCCTTGGCCACAGCAAGCTGGACCGCATCCCTGAATCCACACTGGCTCCAGTTCGCTAAGGCCTGAGATCAAGGTGCCATAGTGGTTGTTCACAAGAAACTTAATGGGACCAGAGCAAGCACCCAATTTAAGTCCCACATCTTTCTCCAAGAGGAAATGGAATCTGGTGATAACTCCGGCCATTGTTTCATCCTTCTATAACCCTGCCCCATTTTCCTTCCACATAGATATAATTATTCTATGTGTGTACGTGTGTACGCCTATGTGTGCGTACATGTATGTGTGTATACCTATCTTCCTGTGGCCTCAGGCCACTGATGCCATTTTTCTTTACCTTAAGGCTCTAACCAACCACCCAACCAACACAAAGGTGAGGAAACCTGGAAGGAACACATGCTTGCTTCATGGATCATTCACACCTTAACGGGCACCGATTTCTCAACTGTCTGCCTAAATGGGCTCCCTCCTTCACAATGTTTCAGGCCAGTCCTGAAAAGCAACTTTGTCCTAAGAGGAAATCTATTTGAGGATTGACAATAGGACCGAAAAGCCCGGAAAAGAAGAACAAGAGAAGGCAGCAGAGGGCAGGAAGAGACAGCCTAGAACAAACATTAGCATTCCCCAAACCCACATTGACATTACAATTACTCCAAATCTGGAGACATCCGCCAAAGCCCTAACCTGGGCGTTGTCCCCCAGCATCCTGCTACTCGGGCACCACTCCAAACTGGCCAACTAAAAGGGTCATTAGGTACCCTTCCAGTGGCACTTCCTTATATGGACATAAAATCCTGTCCATTACCACTCCATTTCTCTTCGAATCTGGGGAAACCGAGAGGGGAAAGGCAAAGGGGGCCAGTCACCCCTTAGCAGCAAGACAGGCTAGCTGGAGCCCACGGAGAGAAGAGACCCAGGAGGAAGGGGAGGGAGCAGAGGAAAGGGTGCGACTCCCAGAAAGAAGCAAAAATTCCACGAGCTGGCTAAGTCTCGTTATCAGGAAGAATCTTGGTGGGGGGGTGGGGGGGCAGAGAAAGAGTGACTCAGGCTACTTCAGAAGCCTCTAGTCTAAGCTAAGAGGGAGAAACAGGAGGCCCAACTCTAAATGATAGTCATAACTTAAGCTAACAGAAATCTGGCCCAACCATGTCATGTTACAGAGGAGGAAACTGAGCTCCAGGAGAATAAGAAAGAGGGATTTGCCCCAAATTCTGCAGCCAGGCAAGAGGCTTGGACTTCAAGGTCCTCAACCACTGCTAAAAGAACCATCTAACATCCTCATTCTTCACGTGAGGAAACCAAGACCAAAGAAAAGATCCCATAGAAAAGCTCTGCTGAGGGCCTTCCAAAGGCCCAAATTTCAAAGAATGTTAATGTTGGAAGTCACCGTTTCTGTCTCCTTGCCCAATCCAGAAACATCATCGTCTGAAGAGGAAACTATGGAATCTTGGTGGGGGTATTAATGCAGAAGAGAGTCTCAATCCCAGAAGCCTACAGTGCTTCCTTCCCTCAAGAATTGTCAATCACCATGTCTAGCATACTTAAGGGCCTGAGAAATGCCAATTCTATTCTCTTCCCTAAGCATATGAGAAGGCTCATATGAAGTTTGAAAACAATATCCCATACACTAATACATTGTTGGTGGATTTGTAAACTGATCCAACCATTCTGGAGAGCAATTTAGAACTATGCCCAAAGGGCTATAAAACTATGTGTGCCCTTTGATCCAGCAGTGTTTCTACTGGGCTTATATCCCAAAGAGATCTTATAGGAAGGAAAGGGACCCACATGTACCAAAATGTTTGTGGCAGCCCTCTTTGTGGTGGCTAGAAACTGGATAAATTATGGTCAATTAATGTTATGGAATATTATGGTTCTATAAGAAACGACCAGCAGAATGATTTCAGAAAGGCCTGGAGAGACTTACATGAACTGATGCTGAGTGAAATGAGCAGGACCAGGAGATCGTTGTATACTTCAACAACAATACTATATGATGATCAATTCTGATGGACGTGGCTCTCTCCAACAGTGAGGTGATAGAGGCCAGTTCCAATGGTCTTGTGATGGAGAGAGCCATCTACACCAGAGAAAGGACTGTGGGGATGGAGTGTGGATCACAACATAGCATTCTCACTCTTTGTTGTTTGTTTGCATTTTATTTTTTCTCATTTTTTTCCTTTTTGATCTCTTTTCTTGTGCAACAAGAGAATTGTATAAATACATGTGTGCCTATATTGGATTTAATATATATTTTAACATGTTTAACATATATTGGATTATTTGCCATCTAGGAGAGGAGGTGGGGGTAGGGAAAATTGGAACACAAGGTATGGAAGGGTCAATGTTGAAAAATTACCCATGCAAAGCTTTAAAAAAAAAAAAAAAAAGAAGAAGAAGAAGAAGAAAATATCCCATGATCACACTGCTAGGGCTTGGGCCCGGGTCTGACTTTTCAAGATAGCACTGATGTCTTAACTCTTAAGCTCATGACTCTGAACACACACCTCAGAGGCTGGCTCTACAGTCTATGAAACATACTGCCCGAGGCATCTTCCCATGAGGAGTAAGTGATGGGCATGCAGCTATTCAGTCTGGCCTCCAACTCCAGCCCACACAAGGCTTGGGCTGGTGGGCCATCGGCCTCTGCCAAAAGGCAGAAAGTTGGGCCCCTTCCTACCTCCACTGGAGAAACATATCAATACCGAAAATAGCTCCCGGCTCCAGTTTAAGAGGCCCACAAAGCACACACATCCCCAAACCAAAAATAGAACTGCTAGAGTCAGCAATAAAATCTTCCCAAGGAGCCTCTCCGTCGCGCCCCAAGTGGAAGGACGCAGAGGGAAGGGGGTGTGGTGGGGGGGAAGTCAAGTTGCAGGAGGAAGCCCCCTGCAGGGATCTATTTATACAGTTCCATCCCAGCCCTGAGAATCAGGGGAAAAATTCTGGGCCTGAGCCAACACCTCTGGAGAATATTAGACATTTGAAGAACAGAGAGCCTTGGGGGGGCGGGGGGCGGGGAGGAAGAAGAGAGAAATCCCTCTTTAAGCCATCACACCAGCTTCTCCATTGGTGTCTTTCCCTTTGGTCTCCCCACCACCACCCAGAAGGCCAGGAACAGCCAACTATTAATTGGTTGCAGAAATTTCCCACACTAAGTCCTTCTCTGGGGACTAGAAGCCCCCACCCTGGAGCACAAACACATGGTCCACCCTCAGAGCCCTGCACAACACCATGGTTTTCCCCACCTTTCGACTTTCCATTGGCTTATCCGAGGGAAGGATGACAAGCATGAAGACCTCCGCAGACTTTGTTGAAGTTGCCTACACCCAACCAGCTTCACGCTCCCATCATTGTCAAAGGAACCTAGATCCTTTGATGGGAAGGACTTCAGGGGCCACCAGATTTCAACTTTCTCATTTTACAGGCGAGGAAACTGAGGCTCACAAAGGCAAAGTGTGATTTGCCCAAAATCACAGATACAGAAAGTAGTAGTATCAAGATTTGGAAGCCAGGTCTTCTCACTGCAAATGCAGCCTCCTTTCTACCACAGCACGCTTGGACTCACTATTCTGAGCTAAGGGCTACTTCCTAAGATGAATGGCGCCATCTTCCTTATCATTGAGCCTGGGGTCCCGTGATCTCTTAGGATAATTGGCACATTTGGGGGCGGGGGGGGGGGGAAGATGTAGAATAGGAGAAGCTCTGAACATCTGTCTGGTCACTGATTTAGGGCTTAAAGGGGCCTTGGAAATTATACTGTCCAAACAGAGCTTCTCTCTGGGCCTCAGTTTCCCTAAGTTACTCGCCCTAGGTTAGTAAATAGCAAAGCCAGGTGCTCTGATCCCAAATTTAGGCTCTTTCCATTATCACAGCACATAGTTTCGAGCCAGTATGGAATAAGATTAGGGATGCAACCTATCCTCTAAAAATCTGAGTCCAAATCCAGTGTCCTCATCATTCTGGCCTCCCCAAGAGCTCTGCCTTCAGGTGGCGGCCATCACAGTATCATCCAGGCCTCCCCTAGACCCTACATTCAGCCCCCAGTGCCCCCAACTTCCTGCCATCTGCCCGGCAGAAGACCAGAGGCAGGGCAGGACGAGACCGGCTTCTCTCCAAGATGAGGGCATTGCTTGAAACAGCTATTTTCCACCAAGAAACAAGGGCAGCTTTAATTTCCAGCTCTCCTCCACCTCCCCGACCGACTCGTTCCCTCCCTTCGTACTTCCGCTCCTTTCCAGCTCAGCTCCAATATCTCCTGCCTTCCCCAGGCTTTTCAGAGTCCATTGGCTGGCCAGGCTGAGCTTCTTCCACCCAAATTCAATCCCTCCCATGGCACTAACTCTACTATTTCTACTGTTGACCACCTAATTCAACCCTTGGCCTTTACAGATGAGGAAACTGAGGTTCAGCGCTGTGGAAAGTGACTGGAGCTGCTTGCAATGGGAAAGGAAGTCCTGTAAGAGGAAACTCCAGCAACCACAACACAGGTAGCTATCTTCTGTTTCCTGGCTTCTTCCAGGCCAGTTCTCCACCCACCATCCATTCAGGGAGATGTCTCAATTAGTGAAAAGGAGGAACCACACCCAGGCCTCGTGACCCCAAACGACCACAAGGTCAGCACCAGACGCCTATCTGAAATCAGTAGGGTTTATCAGGCAGAATGCCTCCGTCCTGAGTGTGCTTCCTGGATGCTCAGGGTCACCTGACAGACAGTTCCTTCAGTTCCCCATCTCTGCATCAGCCCCAGAACACGGGGCTCTGGATGTTTACCCCTCAGACTGAAGAGCGAGAGACGGGATGGAACATAGGAGGGCTGGCAAGCTTGGACCAAGAAGAATGAGGTGGAGACAAGAGACACTGGGTCTGGGCCAGTGTCTCCCCCTGGCTTGGCTGTGGAAGTAAGCTTGGGAAAAATGAGGGATTTCAAAAACCATGTTAAGTACCTCCCTACTTAAGGGGGCTCAGCAATGGGGGCTCCACAAAGCTTCTTAATCTAAGGGCCTCAGAAGGTCAGCAGTGAGACTCAAGGAAAAGAGATGACTTGGCCAAGGTCACACAAGAGAGGGCGACAGGGATAGCCACACCAGAATTGCCTTCTAGTCCCGGGAGTTCCAAAAGCTGCCTCCTCCAGGCAAGATTTTCCGGCTTTTCTTAGGAATTACCTTCTCAAGCCAGGGCCTTGAGGAGGGCTTTTTGCAACCCGGGCTCTGGGAACTTCTTTTAAAAATATCTGACAACTGATTTCCTGGGTAATCTTGTGCTTTTGGCTTTATACAAAAAAATAGGTCCTGAAGGATCATATCAACCCCTATGGGATTGCTGGCTGTTGTTGGGAAGAGGGAAAGAGAGAGAAACGATCCACAGCACAAAATCCCACAGAAATGAATGCGGATTTATTGGATTACTTGGTGACGGGAGGAGGGGATGGGAAGAAGGGAGGGAAAAAATTTGGAACCCGAGATTTTGTGAGGGTGAACGTTGAGTTATCCATGTATATGTTTTGAAAATAAAAAGTTTTAACATAAAAAAATAAAAAATTTAAAAAAGAAATGAATGTTGAAAACTATCTTTGCATGTCGTTGGAAAAATAAAATACTATTGAGGAAAAAAAAAAATCAGATTCTGAGATGAGGGCCATAGACATCACCAGACTGCTTGTTGGAAGAGGTGAAAGACTCCCAGGATGAGACTGTCTCCAAGGTTCCTTGTGGCACCCAACATGCCAGTCTCCCGGTCCTGTTCCCTGTCTCCTCTTTATCCCTTTCGGTTTACCCAGACGGGGCACCCAGTGATACCTGAGCCTTTGCCCCATTGCTGCCTTGGGCCTGACCCTACGCTCTCCTCATCTGTGTTTGTCGAAATGTCTCTTCCTTTCTTCTGAGGCCAAATTCATCGGAAGAAAAGCTGTCCCATCTCTCTCACCAACATACACACACACACACACACACATGTATATACACACATGCCCACATACGAGTGCACACATGCCCACTCTCCAAGCCCTGTCACTTCTGGGCCTTCCCATCTGGCCAGCAGCTGGGTCTCCAGATGTGCCATCTTCCCCCTTTTGAGATGCAAGTTCCTCAAGAGCAGGGCTTTTCTGCTCTGTTCTCTTAGCATCTAGCACAGGTTATAACCAAAGATCAAACGCAGGACAGGGTCCTGGTCACTGTAAGAAAGGAGGAGACAATGCTGGCTGCCCACCACCAGGTGGGCTGATTCCCTTACATAGTGGGCACTTAATAACAAGACTTCCTGTTCAGAAGTAGAAAGCCTAAGGAGAAATCACTAAATTTCTAAATTTCTAAAATGAGATATGTTCTCCTCCCTACCTGTACCACTCACACCCGAGTCATCTTAGGGATAGCGTGACTCCGGGGGCTAGAATGAGGAGAGAGCTCCGTTGTCCCTCACCCTAAAGGCCACTTCTGAGGAAGGCAACGGCTAAGGTGGAACACGTCTAGGAAGACGTCTGTTATGACTGAAGACCAGGCCATACAACGAGAAAAGCCTGGGGGAGAGGTGCGTAGGACACGCTAGCTGTCCTCGAGGGGCCATCCCACGAAGAGACATCGAATTGGGAAATGAGAAGCAGAAGTTGTGGGGACACAGAGACAATCTTTCTACCGGTCAGCCGTCTCTCAGTAGAATGGGCTACAAAAAACAGGGTGTGGAGAGCTGACCCCGTCACTAGAGGTCTCTCTAAGTGAAAGTTGGAAAACCACTTGTGGCTGATGTTAGATGTGTTAATTCCTGTTTAAGTGCGGGGTGGGGCTCAGGCCCTCCAAGGCCCTAGCCGGTCTTCAGCTCCAGCGTCTGAGCCGTGCCAGGGTGGGGTAAGAAGGCCACGAGCCCCATGAGTGTGGGGTCTGTGGAAGACACCAGAGGAAGCCTCTGCCCCGTTATCTAACACTGCCCTAGGAATACTCTGAAGTTGCCTCTATCCAGCTAAACGTTCCCACCCATGAGACAACAGCCTCCCCAGAAGGAGCTGAAGGCTCCCGGGCTGCCTGCCAACCTATTTCATCAGCAGGCAGTGGGCAGCAACAGCAGACACAGCAAGATGGGCGATGACCGAGACTCCCTCGAGTCTGTCTGCCCATCCAAGCTCTCAGTCCCAACCAGAATCCTTGAGCTAGCGGGGAGCTCGCAGCTTTTTCTGCTGGTAGTGAAATGACTATTCCAGTGAGGGGAACACAATTTGAAAAGAAGCTTGGTGGCATGTTGGGCCTGGAAACCAGGCTTCCCCCTCCTAGACCCCAGGAAAAGCTTTAACTCTTTGGCTTTCATTTATACTCCCTTCTTTCCTGGGAATACTCTCAGGCCTCGAAGAGGCTCCACTCCTTTCCTATGCCCTCTGGGAGAGAGGAGATGGGATGAACAGGCTTCTGAGGCCCACTAAGCCTGGCTCCAAGTCAGAAGATTTTTTTCTATCTAGCTAAGACAGTGACAATGTTAGTTAATTCACTTTATTTAGTTAGTTTTTGCTGAGGTAACTGGGGTTAAGGATTCAGATGTGAACCTTTACAATGGTTTTAGTTAAAGTTTCTATTTAAAATCCCAGCATCCCACTCTTCCCCCCCCCAAAAAAAATGAGAACGTCTTCCTTTAAAGAAAGGGTCAAGCTTGGGAGGGCGGGGGGTTCAGCTGACCGCCAAAACCCCAAGGATGTCAGGGTCAGGACAGAAGGCCTCGTGTACACCTAGACGTTCCCAGCAGCACTTTACAGTGACCCAAAACAGGAAACAGTGGGTACCCATGCACTTCACAACAGAGGAACAAGGGAGACATGAATGCAGTAGAACAATGTGACATAAGAAATGATGAAGGAAGAATTCAGAGAAATGTAGGAAGACTTCTACAAACCAATAGAGAATAAAGAAAGCAGAACCAGGAAGAAGGCCCAGGGCACCCACAGTGAGAGAAAACAAACTCCTAAAGATGTCCGCATTATCCAAAGGGGTCAATGGTCTATTCAGCAGTTCTGCTGAACTAATACTCTTTCGGACACCAGGGAGAAAGAACGCATCATGATATTCTGGAAAAGCCAACAAAAAGGAGCTGTTAAAACTCAGATCAAGGCGAAGCCCAGATCAAGTCACAACGGGAGCCTTTGAGGACAAAACAATGTGGATAGGGAGCAGAGAGGATGTAACAGGCCACCTGACTGACTCTACCCAGAGTCACTTGCAGTTGTGGTGAGGGAGCAATGAAGGGAGGAGTTGGACCGGAAACCACAGCACATTTAAAAAATCCTTCTGACAAACTCTGAGCGATCATGTGCTATAGATGAAGGCCCTGGTATGTTCTAGACCCTTTGGTGACTAACACCTCCCTCCTCTTCTCCCCTCCCCCCCGAAACCAGCTCCATGCAAAATTTAAATGTCTCTGCACCTGAAATAGAGTGTTTTCAAAAGCCTGGCTTTGGATCACCCACTACCTAGTTCTGGAATCAAACTTCCCCATCTTTAAAAGGGGGAATTGGAGTTAAATGAGTTCTCAACCAGTTCTAGGATTCTCCTTCATCCCTCCATCTTCTAAAACACATTTCTCTCTCCAAGGTCTTCTTCAGCTCTTGCTCCCACAAGGCTACCCAATATCTGTAGGGTGCCACAGCCTATCAGTTCTCCCTTCAGCAGAATGAGGAGCCCACAAGGGCTGCATAAGTAGCATATTTGACCTGAAGCTCCATCATCCGGAGACCTGCAAAAACCTAGCAGATTACCATCCCTGGGGCTTCCTCTGACTGAATAAAAAAGTGCTTTTGAGGTCATCCAAGCCAATGCTCTCATTTTATAGGGAGAGGAAACCAAAACTCAAGGCAGGGAAATGACCTAACAGCCCATGTCCTTCTTTCAGTCAAGAATCTTCAATGGCTCCCAATTGCCTCTAGGGTAAACATAAACTTTTCAACTTGGTACTTAGAGCCCTTCATTGCCTGGCACCAGCTCACATTCCAAGGTGTTTCCCACATTACTCCCCTTAGATTCTCAACATTGAAGCCAAATTGGCTTTTGCGTTCCTCACATACTGCATTCTATCTCCCACTTTTGTACTTTTGCCCAGATTGTGCCCCCCAGCCCTTTCCCAGAATGCCCTCCCTCTCGCCCCTCAGAATCCTTAGCTTCCCTCAAGGTCCAACTCGTTGGGCCACCTCCAATTTCAAGTCCATGCTTTCTCCTTCCTCCAGTGATCCAGCATATACTTATCTGTTTGTATGGTACATGTCCTAAACTTTTTTTTTTTTTTGGATAATCTTTTTTTTTATTAAAGCTTTTTATTTTCAAAACATATGCTCGGATAGTTTTTCAACACTGACCCTTGCATAGCCTTGTGTGTCAGATTTTCCCCTCCCTTCCTATGCTCCCTCCCCAGATGGCAAGCAATCCAATATATATTATCCATGTGTTAAATCCAATATATGTAAACATATTTATACAATCCTCTTGCACGAGATCAGACCAAAAAGAAAAGAAAATGAATAAGAAAACAAAATGCAAGAAAACAACAACAAAAAGAGTGACAATGTTACATTGGAAGAGAATGTTACATTGTACATGCCCTAATTAAATGGAAGCTCCCTGTGGGCAAGGACTATCGATTGCTATTCCTCTAATAGGGAAGGCATTATGTTCCTGACAGGATCCTAAGGAAAACTGAGGTCTGACAATGGGAAGAAGTCAAAGGTTAAATGACCAGGCAGCAGTAGGACTCAAATCTCAGGCTTCAGGACCAAGTAGAGGCCTCCTTCCATCCCAACTAACTGGCCCTCTTCAAGGTGGGGACCCCATAAACCTGAGTCAGAGTTGGAAGGGGACTTCCAAAAGGCAACAAAGTAACTCCAGCCCTTGGAAGACTAAGCTAGTTAGGGCCAATTGAGCTCCTCTAAGTACAAGGAATTAAGCTCAGGAGAGCCTGTAGGCAGCAGAACAAGGATATTACCAGTCAAGAGGCCGTGAAGAGAATAAATTTAATTTGAAGGCATTTATTAACTACGGTGTAAATAGAGAGGACTTGTGGTTGTGACTGCTTAGATGTGGTCAGAGATCTCAGAGAGAATGAAAGGGAAATGGGAACGAAAGAGGGGACGAGGGGGGGCCGACTATAGGGAAGACAGGCTGGACTACAATTTCTGGCAAAAACCTACAGGAAATTATTGAAAGGCCGGTCAAAGCTTAACCCCAGAAAAGGGGCAAGAGCAAAGGCCGGGGTTGGGGGGAAGGAGGAGTAATGATCTTGGCAGACCCAGTTACTGTGCTGGTTACTTGGCTCGGGTTTTTTTTCATTTCTTTTTTGATCATCTGTTTCAAGTGATGGTTGGCGAGACAGGGAAAGCGAGAGGGAGGGGACCTGCTGGGAAAGTCGGGTGATAGAAAAACAAGATAGCAACAAAAATGAAAAAGATCATTAAAAAGGCTGGACAGTAATCTCCACTTCATTTCCAGGTGTTTGCACAAAGCTAGACCGCCTCCATGAAGATCGGGCCAGGCCAGACTAAGCTCATTTCCTCCAGGACACGCTTCCTAGACTGGAAGATCGGGGACTGATAGAGTCTATACAGATCATCAAGACTTTTTGTTTTGTAATTTGGAACCCCAAGTTTTGCAAGGGTGAATGCTGAAAACTTTGCATATATTTTGAAAATAAAAGGCTATTATTTAAAAAAAATTTTTTTTTAATATCACAAAGACGGGGCAGCTAGGTGGTGCAGTAGATAAAGCCCCAGCCCTGAAATTAGGAGGACACGAGTTCAAATCTGGTCTCAGACACTTAATACTTCCTAGCTGTGTGACCCTGGGTAAGTCACTTAATCCCAATTGCCTCAGCAAAAAAAAAAAAAAAAAAAGTATTATCAGAGAGGATTCTTACCCAGGTATAGCTGGGTTAGAATGCATCTCTTCTCCTCCCTCTTTCCTCTTCCCCCTCCTTCCTCCCTCTTTCTCTTTTCATTCTTCACCTTTCCCTCCTCTTCCCCCTCCTCTTCCTCTCTTCCCTCCTCCACTACCCCTCTCTTCCCCAGAGTCCCTCTCTTTTTCCACTCCAGTTCTGAATCTCAGCACATGAGGGGAAAGGACTGTCAGAAGAGGAGCAAAGTTTCCATAAGATCAAAGTGCTCAGACAGAGCAGAATAAGACACAAACACGCCTTTCATGAGTGGGGAAGGCATGGGGGGAAATCAGGAAGGGCTTCCTGGAAGAAGTAACATTTGGTGACTAGATACATGTATACAAAGGGCCATGGATGGATGGATGGAGGAGGAAAGAAGGCAGGATAGAACCAAGAGAGGGACTCATCGGCTGGGGGAGTCAAGGAGGCCACTGGCTTTCTCTAAGCCTCCATTCCTTTCTCTCTAAAGCAGGAGTGCCATTTCTGGGGTGACCACACAGTTGTTATGAGACCACCTGGATGGCCTGGCACATTCAACTGGGAAAGACACAGGACTAGACCCAGTGCTGGAAAGGCCTCGATGGATCAACTGACCACCTCCAAAGGTGGAACTGTATCCGAGGGCACAGACGTAGCCAAGAGGGAGTCCCTTTGGAACTGGGATGAGAACAGGGTTCTGTTTGGAATCCAAGGTCCCAGGTTCAAATCCTCAAGTTTCCGTCTCTAGAAAATGAATGGACTAGACTAGAAAACCCCAGGTCACCCAGATTGTCATCTATGATGCCAGGAGAGACCTAGGTTTGAAATCCCATCTTGGCCATTTCCCAGCAAGCCACTTGCTTTCTCTGAAACTCAATTTCCTCATCTGTAAAATGGGGATAATCTCCTCTCTGCAAATTATGTTGCTGGATTTAACGAGTACATGTTGTCTTCCCTCCTGCCCCATCCCTCCCCATGAGCACCCTAATGGCAAGGACTTTTCCATTTTTATTTTGTGCCTGGCATACAGCAGGAGCTTAAGAGCAGCTTGGTATTTGGTGATTATTGTTAATGTTACTGAAATGAGGGTAAGGGTCATTATTTAGAGGTCATTGCTTTGTAGGGCACTGGAAGGTGGTGGCTCAAGGGCCAAGAAGCAGAAGTGATGAGAAAGGCGCTCCCTGTATCCAGGGTCAGCAGAGGGTCAGGTCACTTTTGGGAAGGCCCGAGTGAGAAAGACAAGCCTGTTGTTGTGGAAAGAAGCTCCGTTCCTCTTCTCCCACCCCAGTTTGGTTCTCAAGGTCATGAAAGGGCCCAAGTTACTGCAGAGGCGAAGGAAGTGTGGAGGAAGACAGGAGTCAAGTCACTTTTGGGGCCTGCTGATGGTACCCACAAGGCCTACCAAAAGGCAGGGACCTGACAGGAGAGAAAGGGGCACCAAATCCCCCAGCAGGCCAATTCTGAGGTTAAATAAGAATCCTCAGGGGTATCCAGGCCAGGCGGTCACTAAGTAGGCATCCCCTCCATCACACACTTCCCCATCTCCTCCCAAGTTGTCCCATGCCATCCCACGCTCAGACTGAAGTCTTTCCTACACCAACTTTTGTTAGCAGACAATTTGGGGCTGGCTTGCTGAGGGGCAAGAGTATCTCTGAAACGCACCACCGGCTTTAAGGCATCAACAGAACCACCTTGGCAATTTATCACTTCCTTTCAGAGGGCTTAAGAGGGGGCTTCCTAACCTGGGGTCCATGAACTTCTTTTAGCTTGAGAACTGTATTTTAATAATTGGCTTCCTTGGAATCTTCTGATTTCCTGAGGAATCAGGGACACCAAAATGGCTTTATGCAATTTCACCACTGGCACTTGGGTTTCAATAAGCCGTGGCACTCGAGTCCTAGACTCTTGGAGATTGAGAGCAGCCACGTGCCCTTGCAGATTGTTGACTGACCAAATGGGTCTCAGTTTCCTAACATTTATGAAATATCTATTATGGAGCAGGCACCGTGCCTAAGCACTGGAGGGTACAAAGAAAGAGAGCCAGGCCTTGCCCTCAAGGAGCCCACAATCCAATAGAAAAAATCCATGCCCAAGATCAAGCTGCCCATAACCTAGTGGTGGAAGGCCCTCTTGAGTCAAGGTAGGAGAGGCTTTTTCCCAGGGTTCCCGGATGCCCAAAGCAACAGTCTCCCAGCCAGCCCCACTAGACCAGTGGGCGTTCTCCTACCAGCCGGTATCACACCAGATGCGGCACTACCCACATCCTGTTCTCAAAGGGCAGGGGCAGTAGAGGGGAGAGGAGAGACAGGCTTATTAGCACACTTCCCCTCCCCACAACAGGCTCTGACATGTGGGGGTGGGGGGAAAGTACTCCCCAGCTATCTTGCCTCCTCTCCCCCAGCCTGGTTAAGTGTTCATGTGACTCCCTCATGGACCGTAAACTCCTGGAGGAGTAAACTCCAGTTTTGTCTGGGCTTTGGGCGTGCTCGTCGTTCCCGACTGACCTGCTAGGCCAGAGGCAGGAGAATACGGGCTGGTAGCTGGCCCCCAAGGCCTAGGCCAAACAGCCTGTCCTCCTGCAGGAGCAGACAAAGAGCTACAACTTCTCAGTGTCTCTGGGGGCCTGAACAGCCTACAGGGGTCACTGCTATGGTTTGCTACCACAACCCACCTCCATCATTTCCTGCCCTCCTTGAGTAGCCTTGGTCTTTCTAGGGGGCAGTGAGAGGTCACGGGAGCACACACCTTGAGAGGTGGCCGTCAAGCCCACCCCCACCCCCCAACAAACACACAACTAGAAGAACCCTCTGGAAGGTGAATTCACTTCAAAGAACTGGGGGCAAGGTCTTCCTGCCCTACCCACCAAGCCAAGCCGCCTCTTAGATCTTAGATTGTGTGACTAAGGTGGTGTCGGAAAGCCTTAAGAAATAAAGTCTGAGAGAGGAAGGGGAGGGGAAAGAAGGGAGGGCAAAAGGGAGAAGGGGGCCCAGAGAAAGGTATCTTTCTAGAACGCTCAGAAACATGGTCTTGTTGCTAAGTAATAGCAAAGTCTCCATGATCTCTTCCCCCCAGCCCTAGGATTGATGCAGAATTAGCTTCTTCTGTACAGAGCAAGAGCTTTTTTTGACGCTGTCCCCCATTCTCTCCCCCCCCCCCACATATGCACTTTCCCCAATAAAGTCAAGATTCATTCGATTATGACTGGGTTTGGAGTTGAGGTCTGCTGCTAATCAAGTCTGCCTTTGGCTTGCCTTCCTCTCCCTTTCCTGTCTCTACTGGATTGAAGGAGCATGGTTCCAAGAGCTTGAAGGCCATCCCATCTACCCACTTCCCCCCCATCCAGCTCATTTCCTGAAGTGACTTGGCCAAGGTCACACACAGGTGACAAGCTTGAGATCTAGAAATGACCCTGGAGGTCACCTATGGCCATATTTCCCCGAAGAAACTGAGGTGCAGAGGTAAAGTGACTTGGATTGGGCCCAGAATCCTGCCTGCTCTCAAGTGTCTCCAGGCCTAACTATTCCTAATTCAGGAAGGTCACGTTTCTGACCTCAGACAGCACAGTAAAATACAAAGTGTCCATTTGGAGGGTTCAGAATCCCATGTAAAAAAATCTAAGCTCTGCCCCAAATTTTTCCTGGGGGACACTGGCTAATTCACTTCTGTTTTACAGCCCTTAGATTTCTCACCTTTCAAATGAATTTTGGAATCTAACTAATTGGGCTGATCCAGCAAGTCAAATAAACATGTATTCATTATCTACTCCAGAAGTCCCTGCCCTCAAGAAGCTTATGCTTTATCAGGAAAACAACTTAAGTACATAAATATATATACACACACCCAAACACATGCACGTATATACGTATGTATATAAAAATATGCCCAGTCCAGGGATTCTTAACTAAGGAACCATCAACCTTTTTTTTTTCCCCCAAAATATTTTGGCAGCTGTACTTCAATAAAACCGTTTCCTTTATACCCTACAGATTTTATATCCTCAATTTAAAAATATTAATTAGGTGGTATAGTAGATATAACCTAGAGTCAGGAAAAGTCCTCTTTGTGACTTCAAATCCAGCCTCAGACATGTACTAGTTATGTGACCCTGAGTAAGTCACTTCCCTATTCATAGTAGTTTGTTCATCTTTAAAATGAACTGGAAAAAGAAATGGCCAACCACTCCAGGACCTCAGCCAAGAAAACCCCAAATGGAGTCCCAAAGAGATACCACTGAAAAATGACTCGACAACAACCAGAACACAAAATGGCTAAGAACCCCTAGTTGTTGTGCCTGAGAATCCTGAATTCCCTGTCATCATCACCACCATTCAGCTCACAGATATTTGGAGAGGGAACATGGGACCCCCATGTCATCCTCCATCATGGCCCCAGAAGGTTCGGGTCTCAACCTATGGCTAGTCAATCTTTACCTCCTACTCCCCATAATTCATGTTGTCTAAGACCCTCTTGCCTTTTGCCATCTTCGGAACAGGAAGGAATCTCAGAGGCCAACTCTCTGTCCCCCCCCCAAACTTCAAGAGCTGTTTGAAGACCTCCAATGTGGAGAAGCCTCTATTGTACTCCTAGTTGCGAAAGAAGAGATGAAAGAAAGAGCTCAGGTCATGGGCCCGACCCATTCCTTCCCCCATTGTTGCTAGTGCCATCGTCCCGGGCCAAACCAGTCAAAAATCTAATTTCCCTTCCACCTGAAAGCCCTTTGAATATTATTAATAATCTATTACTGGCCCTAGGATTCTCATTCCAAGCCTTTTCTATTCTTAACTGGACCCACTGAAAGAAAGTCCTTCCACCATGAACTGTCCCAGGTTAAGCCTTCAGTCTGTCTTCCAGTGGGCTGGAAAATCCAACCTAACCCCCTAGAAAACACCACCCCACCACAAAGGCCTCCGTTCAACAAAGCAGTCTGCAGCCTGGTTAAGAGAATTTAGCATTCCCTCAGAAAGTCTAGCCTAGAACAAACGAATATCTCGTTCTCTCTTTGGCCACGCTACGGGTTGGGAACTGTTCAAAGCGTGAGCTCTTGGGCTCTGGGTAACGTTCTCCAAGTCTAATCAAGGCCATGGAGATGGAACCAAAGTTAGGAGAAGATGAAAAAGATCAAAGATCTTTGGGGATTTATAGGAGATACACAGAGATTTAAGAAAGCGAACTATCCCTGCCATCAAGAAGCTCATATTCTATTGGAGGAGAGAGAAAATATGTATATAATGAAACCAAAAGGGAAACACATACACTATGTGTTTGTATTTGTATGTGTATATATTCACTAACAGATGACTTTTAAATAGGGATTTAAGAAATCTAATCTCATCCTCATGAGAAACCAGTGAGATGGGGCTAGAGCTAGAAAGGAAACCAATTCCCTCATTTTCTAGAGGAGGAAAGGCTTGGAGAGCTTCTGGATTGGAAAATCAAATACTTTTCCCACTGGGCTAGTTATAAAGGAACCCTTTTTGTCTGCTGTGGAGACTCTGGGCAAGTCCTATCATGCTAGGTGCCTGGAAATGAGGGGAACTGCATGACCTCGAAGGTCCCTTCCAGTTCCAGGATATCCGAGAACCTACCTGGATCCAGACGCTATTCTTGGTCGCCCACAACGACTGCTCTGTGTCTAGCAAAAGCCCTGGGAGGTCAGTAGCAGAAATCACATTACTGCTTTATAGGCAAAGAAACAGGCCCAGACCACTCCATGACTTGCCTAGACTCATTCACGCAGGTAAGAGCCAGAGCAAATTCTCTCAAGCTAACCTCACATGGTCAACTGTCTGAGACAAAACTTCTTGGATGTTCCAGAGGGATCTCAAAATATTCCACGGCCAAAACTGAGCTTCACCCTCTCTTTCCACCCCAAATCCAGTCCTGTTGAAAGCACCACTGATCCCCCCGGGGAACCTCAGGCCACAAACTAGTAGGCATCCTGGGATCCACCTTGCCCACTCATCTCCAACACTGATCCTCATGGCTCTGAGTTCTAGAACGTTTGCCATCCGCCCCCTTCTTTCCGATTAGAGCCATCATCTCTCTTTCTCCTTTTCCCCTAATTCTCAGAATCTTCTTTTGCTTTCAAGGCTCAACTCAGGTGCTACATCTTCTAGTGTTTAATGCCCTTTCCTCCTTTAATAAGACTCTTTGGGGATACAGATTATCT
This sequence comes from Sminthopsis crassicaudata, assembly GCF_048593235.1. Classification (NCBI taxonomy): domain Eukaryota; kingdom Metazoa; phylum Chordata; class Mammalia; order Dasyuromorphia; family Dasyuridae; genus Sminthopsis; species Sminthopsis crassicaudata. The sequence continues at coordinate 64,651,824 of NC_133623.1, read as the reverse complement.
TCCTGCCCGGCACAATCCACTCTGCACACAGTAGGTCTACTCCCTTGATGTTAAAGGCATTAGACTGTCAGTGATTCTTAATGTGTGGGGAGGCACAAAAATCCCTCCCCAGTATTTTGATTGATTTATTGTAGTTAGTTATTTTGTTTAGTTATTTATTAGTTATTTAGGGAGATAAGGGGAGGGGGAAAATTTGGAACACAAACAAGCGTTACCAAAATGGATATTGAAAATGTGTCTTTATGTGTATTTGGAAAAATAAAACACTATTGAAAAATTTTTAAAAGAGCTAATAAGATGTAATTGGTTTCCTTTGGATTTATTTATTGGTTCCTCTACATTTTATGTTTTTTATAAAGGTAACTCTCAGAAAGGAATCCAGGACCCAATAAAATGTTAGACACTGGTTCTGAACGTTGCTTCCAAAAATAACTCCTCTTCTACCCTTCCACCCCTCGAATGAAAATGTTAGCACCACAGGGTACTTACTCCCTCATACCAATACCTCGTACCAATCACTCCTGAACCCTCAACTACATCCCAGCAACTCCTCCAGGGGCCATTTTCAGATTCAGGACGAAAAAATAACAATACAAGTTGGAGTCGGAGGGGCCCGGGGAACAATTAAGTCTTCTTGGGCAGACTAAAGAGGTGATCCACCACAAGGAATGAGGTCAATCTCATTAAGCTCAGGCCCACTCAAACCACCCAGGGTGGGCCGGGCTCATACCATAACTTTGGAGACTCTTGGCTCTTTGAGTACAAATGAGGGGATTGGCCCAAATGGTCTCTAAGGGCCCACTCAACATTCCATGCTTGGAGATCCTTTCTTGAGCTCTGGCCCAAGTGTGGAAACCAGGCTTCTGGCAGGCCCTGAGAGTTGAATAAACAGATGCCCCCTTCTCCGGCTTCCAGAGAAAGGGAACTGAAAGCTTAGCTCACAGCAGGCCAAGGGGTGGGCCCCAAAGCTCAGGAGCTTCTGCAGAGGGGCGTGGCCACAATTATTTCACAAACATCTTGCTCTCTTGGGTAAGGGCTTCTCTCCTCATTTCCTTTTCAGCACCCCATCTCCTCTACTTCCCCCCCACGGCCCCAGGGACTTTCAGGCCGTAGATCCTTCCTCAGACAGAGACAGACACACCCCAGAGGAAGTCCAGAATGCAGGGTTCATTCATTTTCTTCCCTAAGGGGAGGCAGTTAAAGCTAGCAGGTCACTGGAGGAGGCGGCTCAGACATTTGCCAAGTCTTTTTCTCAAGACCCATCCTGCCACGGAATACCCAGAAAGCCCACTGGCCTACAAGGCATTAGAGGCCTAGGTTCTCACATAACCTAGAACAAGTAACTGTCCCCGGGAGGAATACATAAAATGGGACTAATGATGCTCAACCTGCCTCCTGAACAGATAGAAATTGCACTTGAGTCCAAACCCGAGTTCAAATGGTGGCCCTCTCACTACCAGCGCGTTTCCCCTCTTTATAACCAGAGGATAGACTAAATGGCCTAAAAAGTCAATTTCAAACCAAAATCTATGGTTGACAACCTAAGAAATGGATGAGAAAATGTGGGCATTTCACCGTCAAAGCACTTCCTGGGAACAATTGTTAGCACGCTATGAAGGTGGATCTGAAAGTATTTTGCAAAAAAGCCCTCAGGTCAGTTTAATAGGGAACTCTCATCATAATTGGTTGAGGAATGGGGGAGAAAGCGAGTAAGTGGCCACACTGGGGAGGATCCAGCTCTGGCTCAATCACCGCAACCCCTGGCAGCAGCATTAGTACCTGGCCAAAAAGTAAACTCAACCTGCATCTGGAAGGAGGGGAGAAAGAGTTCTAGATTAACCTAGATAGTGGAAGGGGGTGGAGGAGAGATTGAAATACAGGCAGCCTAGGAGGCAGCCTGGTACAGGAGGACTAAAGAAGGGATGGAAGGCTCTGATGCTGTATTTCTTGGGCAGCTCCCATCCTACCCTCTACATTTTACTTCCTCTCCTTGTACCATGAATGGGAGTGAATCAGAGGGTCTCTAAAATCTCTTTTCCAACTCAAAACCCTACGTTTTGGAAATATTTTTGGAAACGGTGGAATATGTAGAGACTGCTCCGTCCTGGTATGCGTGAACACAGGCCCTCTACGAAAGGGTTGCCAGCAGGGCCGCACCTTTCTTAAGGAAGGCCTAGGGCTTCAGGTTGGCTCAGATATGCCCATATGTGAGAAAAGCAGACGTGTGCACACGTGATCTGCTGGACCTTGCGGCCAACCCTTCTATGAACAGCCATTTTCTCATGTGTACATGGGCCGAATCAGAACAGAAACCACACCCCAGGGTTGCTTTAAGGAGAACATGAGATTAACATTTATGAAGTACTTTGTGAACAGCCATTATTAATATTGGGAAACTGAGGCCCAAAGTTACACAGGTAGCGAATGTCAAAGATTTAGACTCAAGTCCTGCTTTCAAATCCAGTGTTCTTTCTATTGAACCATACTACTCCCAATAAGAATTGTAGCTATTATTAATTATTATTATTATTATTATTGTCTGGGTCTGTGATTTCACTGGCCTAAGAAACTCCAACTGAAGTCTTCAGTGAGGTACTGACAGAACTTGCTCAGGGTCATCTGGTCACATCGCCTCTGTCAGAGGTAGAATCGGAACTTGGCTCCTTCTGCCTCCAAAGCTGGCCCTCGGGCATAGGAGTGTTTCATCAAGGGTCTCAAACTGAATGAGCTAAGGCCTGGAGCTGCCTTTTGTCCCCAGCTCTGGGGGATGGGAGAGGGAGTGAGATGGATAGGTGCTAGGCCACTGACGAAGGGGGCACCAAAAGGCCCGAGGCCACATTCAGCCTTTGAGCCCTATGAGGAGGGACACCAGGGCACTAGCAAGGAGCCACTCATTTATTGGTAGGCAACAGCTTTTCACTACTTTATATGGCAAGTGAGTTACCCTAGGTTGAGAGGAAGTGACTAGGCCAAAGTCACAAAACTAAGTACTCAAATTTGAGAGAAAAGACATGAACAAAAAGGAGGAAAGAGGCTTCTGGAAGGGGAGAATGCCAAAGCATGGCCTGAGGGAGAACGGAGGCTGGCAGGTTCCCGGTGGCTCCACGGGAATCGATCAGAGCATCCCCTCCTCCCAAGGGTTACTTCACACAAGGGCTGGATGGGAAAGCCAGTTTCCCATTTGGGCCCAGACCAAGAATTGCCTCATCCCTGGTATTAAGCAGTCCTACCAGGCAACTTCATTCTGCTCACTCCTCCCCTCTTGAACAAGACACTGGAAAAAGCTGAGCAGACTAATCATCGAGAGTTGGCACCTATTTCCCAGAGTGCTCTTCATACCAGAGAGAGCTAAATCATGGTACATGTGCCCCAGCCTGGCCTTAAGGATCCGGAGCCCTGCTGCCCTTTGCTCCAGGCATTGAAACTCAGAAGCAGAAGAAATGGGGCACCCTCCCAGCAGTGGGGATCCCCATGGGGAATTCAAGCCCACAAGGTACACAGAAGACCAATGCTCGTCACACAATGGAGAAAAGCACTGGGTCTCAAACAAGAATTGGAGTCGAGTCGCAGTTCTGTCCCTCACTAAGCAAATGAACTTGGGCAAGTCCTGTCCCTTCCTCTGGTCCTCAAAGTTTCTTTCTCTGTAAAATAGAAAGGTTGGAATGATCTTGACAATCCCCCTTCCAGCCTCCAGTTTCTTGGGTTCCCATTAGTTTTGGGCCCAACATTGGCTTAGAAGCACTAGCCCAGTCACTGATTATCTGGTCTCTTCTTCCAGAGAGAGGCGTGCTATTCTCAAAGTCCCCCTTCCACTGGGCAACCCAAAGACCCCGACCCTTCTTCTTTGTTGCCATGGGGAACCAGCTGCTAACTGCGGCCAAGCACTCTGCCCACCGAGCCTTCGCCAGTAACGACCAGGTGCAGCACAGTGAAGCTCAAAGCGCCTGGAGATCCTGTAGTCCGTAGTGTCTTTTGAAAGATGAGAAAAAGAGGCCCCAAAGGAAGGCCATCTAGCTAGCAGCCCAGCTGGGGCTAGAACTCAGACCCCCTGGATTTCAGTTCAGTTTTTCCCTCTCCAAGGTCTCAAGCTTCCCCTACTTTTCCCCAAGCAGTTGGGGAGAGCCTGGCACTTAGCCGGGTACACAAGCAGCTGGCACACCCTGGGATCCCAACATTCTAATTCCGATCTCCACTCTGCCCGAGTCCCTGCCACACCCGGCTCCTCTCTCTGGCTGAGATGGAGTACTTGTAACTAGCAGCACATACCTCTAATGCCAAGTACACCTCGCTCAGCCAGGAGGCCTCCCGAGCGCCAAGGGCTAAGCCAAGGACCTCGTTTTGGCCAGAAGCCTTTAGTTTCGACCCCTCCCTTGGGGAGACGGACGTGTTGGGGGCACAGCGAAATTCCCTAAACAGGGAAACCCACAAGCTGAATATCCAGGAGAGTTCCTTTCTTCTCCCTGGGGTTTCCTCATCCAATTGGCCGAGACGTGCCTTTTATTTGCATTATTTTGGTGATTGTGTGTGTTGGGTTTTTTTTTTTTTTTTTGACACTTTGGGCACCTAATGGCCCCTCTAGTTCTAATATTCTAGGAAGGCAGCTTTGCCTAGGCCCCGGATAATGTAGGATAGGCTAAACTCTTCCCCTGCCTGCCCCAAAATAACAAAATGAGACAAACACCACTGGGGTGCTTTATAAGGTCATTCCCCCATAATAACCCTATTGAGTGGGAAAAACTCAGAAGGGAAAGTGGCCCAAGGCCATGGGGCCTGCACATGTGCAAGAAAAGGTCCGGACTCTCTAAATTCACTGTGAGCTCCCCCCCCATTCAGACTCCCAAGACTCAGGAGGGTCCTGAGCAGCCATCTCATCCAACCGTACTTGGAAAGAAATGCCTACTGTGACATGCCCAACAAAAGGGTACCCAGCCCGGCTCCGCTTGAAGGCCTCCAGCCAGCAGCACCCCTCCTCGTTAGCCACCTCAAATCGATTCTTATTGTCAGGAAAAGGAAGAGGTCAAAACTGGTCTCTGTACTCAACAGAGCCCTCTGCCCTCCGGGGCAGCCCAAGGCAATCTAGTTTCCAAATGTCACTTCTTCAAATACTTGAAATGATGCTATCCTTGTCTTCTTGCGGCCAAACACCCTCAGTTCCTCCAGCTGATCTACTTCCCTGGAGCCCGAGACCCCAATCCCGTTTTCCACAGGCTATCCTCTCCGACTATCGATTCACCCTGTCTGCAACCCGCCAAACCCAGTCCAGACCGATCCAGTCCAGTCGGCCGCGGCTCTTCACTACCCATATCACAGCCTGTAAGTAATGTTACAATCTCACCATAACTCAATGACTGAGTCCTGCGAACACTCCTGCCCACTCAAGGGGCCTTTTCCGGGGACACACATACCCAGAGAGTGAGCAGGCTCTCTAAAGATAACTCGGGGTCATTGAGTACATTAGAAGTCATCTAGTCAAGTGGTTCAGAAGCCCCCCTTGGGCAGAGTGAAGGCAGAGGGACCTCTCCTCAGAATTTTCTAAATAACGTTTGGCGGCAACCATGGATTTCAGCGAAACCTGTTTCACTGTTTTTCTCATCCAAGTGCATGGATGAACTCTAACCCCAAGATTATGGATTCCAGGTTAAAAACCTCGGATCTAGTTCAACCCCATCGTCTGCCAAAGAAAGAGACGGAGGTCTCAGGGGTGGAAAAATGACTTGCCGACTTTCTGACCCCATCTAGTGCCCCTCCCCCCCGCCACAAGGCAAGGGCCCTCGACTTAAAGCCAAACAGAAACTTGGATTCCAGTTCTCCCGTTCCCTTAAGGGGCAAGGACCAGTGGCTATCAGGCCAAGCAGGTCTGGCCAAATAGTCGAGTCTCTTCTGAAGCAGGCCCTCCGTGCCAAGGTCTACTGATCTCCCTAGCAGAAGGCGATAACAGCCTCTTCCTGCCTCAAAGCCCTTCTGGCTGTTACGGTGACAAATTCCCAGCAGCTGGGCAGGCGTCCTTGGCTGGGGTTAATCGCCCGCATCTAAGTCCTCACCCGGCTGGGCCTAAGCTAGCTGCTGCCTACCCGGTCCCAAAGTTCTCTCACTTTATGTTCTCCTCTCATTTGCTCTTATAAGAGAGAGAAGAGCATTATTCCCATCTTCCAGATAAGGTAATTGAGGTTCAAAGATGTGTTAAGTGACTAATCCAAAGCCATACAACTACTTGCTGGCTGGCTCCTAAACTCTCCTAAACTCTAGTTACAAGTGCTCTCCTTTTTTTTTTTTCTTCCCTTAAAAATGGGTTATACAATAACAAAATTCGGTTCTGCACATATATATTGTACCTAGGATATACTATAACATATTTAACATGTATGGGACTGCCTGCCATCTAGGGGAGGGGGTGGAGGGAAGGAGGGGAAAAATTCGGAACAGAAGGGAGTACAAGGGATAATGTTGTAAAAAAGTACCCATGCATATGTACTGTCAAAAAATGTTATAATTATAAAATTAATAAATAAAAATGGGTTATATCTTTTGTTTTTCTTTTTACATTTTTTCTCCCAATATATCTCTTCCTCTCCTTCGACCAGAGGGACCATCACTTAGAGAATAAAAAGACAAAAAACAGATCAAACTAACCAACACGCTGACCCAGTGCAACAAAGTACATGTACCCAGCGTTCCAGATCCACAGTTCTCCACTTCTACAAAGAAGAGAGGAGTATATTCTCAGTGTCAGGAACTCACTATCTCCCCAAGCCCATATATTCCTAGTCTATCAGTGAAGGTGGGCTGAGAGATAGATGGGGCTACCTTGATCCCTCTACCCAGAATCCAACACCCAACATCTCTTCTTCTAATTTCAGTCACCTGCTCCCCTTCTCTGCTCTTTCAGTCCCAACTATTCAATTCTGCCCATTTCCATGGTCTGTTCTATTGTTAACAAAGTGCCCGTCACCTTCAAGGCCCACTTGAAGCTTTGTGCATTTGTGGAACTCTGTGCTGCCCTCCTGCTCCCTTCTAGAAGACATCAAATATCGGTCACCGTTCTGCAGGACTGGGCCAAATTCTCTTCATCCCTCCTGACTCACTAGGCCAGAAGGAGAAGCTGGCAAGCTCCTAGCTCTTCACTGTTCCATCCAGACTCCTCCAGGATGATCACTCAGCAAGCACTCACTCCCTCCCCTCCAGCTATGTCACCTTACTGTCTGGCAGAAAGGTCCTGACAATGACCCTACTGTCTGATCTGAGAAACGCAACACTGACAACATTTGCTATGGACCTAGTTGTGATCAGTGCTGGGAAATAAAGCATAATCCACAGGACTTTTCCACTTTTGGCCATTCCCTTTCTCCTCCCTGTCTGCTCTAGAACTTAGGGATTTCAATACACTGGTTGACATCCCCTCAAAAACCCTGGCCTCCTGGCTCCCCTACCTCAACTCCCATATACGCCCTAGACCTTCACCAGACATCAGCTGCGTAAAAAGAAGGGCTCCCTGATCCAGAGCTATAGAATGCCCTCTCCAACCTTCTCTGCTTTCATCTCTCCCTATGTTTTACTCTTCCCAAACCTAGTCTTCCTCACAGCAGCCTGGAACACTCCACTCTGACTTCACCAGGATCAGGCTGCCTTTTCCCCTCTGCGTCCAAGTATTCAATTTCATCTGCTGGGCTAAGTCATGGTGATTCACTCTTAGCAATCAGCTCTCTTCTCTTCTTCTACACTATTTCACGTGGTGATCTCATCAGTTCCCATGGCCTCCCATAACTCTAAGCAGACGATTTATCCATGTATCCAGCCCTAACCTCTCTTCTTGACCTCTGGCCTCCCATCACCAACTATTTATTAACATTTCCAATTGGATGCACCGTAGACATATAAAACTCTGTACATCAAAAACTAAACTCGTTATCTTATTTCCCCCCCAAACCTTCCTCTATTCCCTAACTTTCCTCCTGTTGAGGGCAACACCATTCTTCCTGTCACTCAGACTTGAAACCTAGATGTCATCCTGTCATCTTTTAACTCCTGATCCCCCACCCCCATACAAGGCCTATCATTCCTACCTAGAGGGCATCACTCAGATATACCCCCTTCTCTTCCACTTCCTGTCTTAACCTGGCTTATCCCCATCATGCATTTTTTTTAGCATCCCTAGAAGAAGTTATACAACTCTTCTAACTGGATCTTTTATGAATTCAGCTTATCCAAACTCAACTGGGCCCTAACCACCGAATGGCAATTCTTAGTCTTCCCTGATGCCTTGTGGCACACAGCGGCCTTGTGCAAATCTCTTCTCCAGCCTCCCAGACCACTCTGCCCTCCTTCCATTTTAGTGAATACATAAGTTCCTAAAGAAATAGTTCTCCTTTCTCCTCTACTTTGGGCACCTCAACCCTGAAGAAGCCAAAGTTAAGTCCCTTGCTTCTACTCAACTCCACTCATCTGACCTACTCATGGCCTCCATCCCTTTGTATTGGTTGTCCCCTATGTCTGAAAGGCAGACAATTCTAGCTTGGAAAAATCCTGAGCTTTCTTCAAAAGTCACCTTGGGTTCTGCTTGCTGTAGGTAACTGATTTGATTGCAATTAAAATCAACATTTACCAAGTGCCTATCATGGAAAGAAAGCACGTCTACCCCGGAGCGGTTTCCGCTTTACTGAGGGAGAAAACCATGAACGTGGGTCAGACGCATTTCCAACTGACGTAGCCGTCACCTCTACCTGCCCCTGGCCAAGCAGGACATCAGCTTCTGGACAGCAAGGCCTGATCCGAGTACTATCTTTGTGAGACCCGCATTTCCACCTTGCCGTGATGGAGAGGCCGTTGATTTAATTGCAGAGTGAACTAGCATCATTGGGGTAAAAGCCTTAGAGAGCACCCTGCTTAACTCCCTTCTGCTCCCAAGAGTTCCCTCATTTAGGTATTCACAAGGAAGCAGCATCTCTCCATCTGGGGGCTTGCTTAGTGCCAGGACTAACTACAACTCAACCTCATGATGCCAGAGCTGAAAAGGACGTTGGGAGATTAACTAGGCCACAGGATTCCAAACTAGAGAACATATATCCTTCCTCTTAAGGAGTACTTAAGCAGTACTAATTTAAGCTATTGAGAGGCATGAGGCTGTAGTGGATGGACACAGCTGGTCTCAAAGCCAGGAAAACTTGGGTTGAAATTTCTTCTGACACCTACTGGCTGAGTGACTTTGGACAAGTCAACAGTCCCTTGCAAGACAACGCTTTTTAACCTGAAGTCTGTGGAAAGATAGCAGGGAGTCTGGGAACTTGGGTGGGGAAAATTACAACTTTATTTTCACTAAATAAAATTTAGCACCTCCTTGAATTATGAGGTGATAATAATTCAGGTAATTAAATTACCCGATTCCAAATTCTCATAAAATACAACCACAGGCAGTATGAGGCAGAGTAGCATACTAACTAGAGGGCTGGAGATCTGGGTTCGATTCCTGTCTCTAACAGGTAATCAGAGGTAATACACATACTATGTAATAAACCTGATTTTTAAGAGGTCACGATGCCCGAAAAGTTGAGAAAGGCTCAGAATGCGGAAACGTTGCCAACCTGCATCGGTCCGAGTTTGCTCACCTGGAAATCTCCTATCCCCAGTGCTAGCCTGTCGAAATATCCCCCCAAACTCCGCATTGATTTCGCACCAGTGGAGGTAGCTTGGGAGGAAACAAATTGATGTCTCCTGTGCATTCCAGGCAATCAGGACAGTTTCTTTTCTTTCATGCCCTATAAGAATCTGATATCGGAAATTTACTAGCTGCATGAGCCCAGTCAAATCACTTAAACCCAATTGCCTCAAATTAAAAAAAAAGTTAACAAATAAGCACTAGGAAGAGAAAAGGGCCAGGAAAAAGACTAAACGTTCTGAGGAGACCTGACCTAACGGAACCCTCTCCTCGTTGCAAATGGACCCAAGGGAAGAGAAGAAATCTGCTCAAGGTTACACAGCATGTGAGCAGAACGAGGAGTTCTTTCTAAGCAAGAGACCTTCGAGCACTGCCTCCCCATTCTGCTTTTTAAGGGAAGCAGCCAAACCACAGAAACTGAGTCGAAACATCAGAGTCCCAAACAATCATTAATGAATAATGTGCTCATTTGCCAGGCATTCAATCTGAGGCCTGCAAACCCACTGGGGTACTCCATACTGATCAGATAATGGTCAGGTCCATACTTTAGAGCACTGAGCCCACGTGGCCCAAGTAACTGAGTCAGCCGTTCAGCCGTTTCCCATTAAATGTAAAGTAGCCCGAGACAAAGAACCAAAGTGAGCTCCTGTGATTCCCGAGCACTTTTACAGCCCCGCAAATCCCGTTTTTTGGTCAGGTGTACCGGAGAGTTGAGCAAATGATTGCTTGAGTGTACCAGACTCAAGGAGAGGCTGGGGAGGGGAGGGATGCTGAAGATCCCTTAAAATTGTTATTTAGCAACAGAGAACACAGGGGTCAGAACATGGAGAACTCTCGGTAACACCAGAGGCACAGAAAGGAAGGAATGACTTATACTGGAAGCCAGCCTTCTGCTCTCAACTTCCCCCCTGCCCCCTAGCCTCAGCCACGGCTGGAAGCTTGTGGCCTGGCAGCCCATCAGACAAAACTGCTAAGGCAATGGAAGACAAATGACCCATCTCCTTGCTACCAGAGCAAGAGCTGGAGTGTCTAAAGGCTTCACATTTGCCCCTTGGTCCCCAAGGAATGGAAAATGAGGCTATGAAAGGGGAGGGGAGAGTGGCAGTCAGAAAAAGCAAGGAAACCTACCATCTAAACAATGCCGGCCATGGCAATCAAAGCGAGATTTAGTCCCGCTTCCAATACTCAATAACTAGAGGACCAAGTAACTCTAAGCCTTAAGTCTCCTCCCTTATAAAAGTGGTGATGATTCTCGGACTCACTCTACTAGTATAATGGAAAGAAAACTGGACCTGGAATCTAAGGTTCTGGGTTTGAATGCAAGGCCTACTCCGCCTAGGCAAGTGACCTTGGGCAACTGGCTTCCCTTCTAGAAGGAATCTTCATTATCTCTAAAATTAGGAGAAGTATGCAATGGGGGCAGTTAAAAGGCACCGTATTTAGAGCTCCGCCCTAAAACGATTAACACTTCCCAGTGGTGTGACCCTAGGCAAGTCACAAAACCCCAATTGCCTCACCAAAACAAATAGATAAATCCTGACCCAGATTAAAATGTAACTGGGAAATGTCTAACAAAACCTACAAGAAAGAATAAAACACAGATAATGTTAATTAGAGGCTAAGAGTCAATAGAGCACCATAATTTGACCCCACAGATTGCTAAATCCCCTTCTTGCCCTAATCCCAAAATCCTAGGGAGTACTTGGTAAGGTTTAATGAACTAAATAGAGTCTGTGGCCATGTTTTTTCCCCCTTTGAAGCCAGGCTCCAATGCTACCTCATCCACAAAGCCTGTGTTCCTCCAGGTAGGCCGACACCTTCCTCCTCCTCGGAGCTCACAGCATTTATTATTTTTTTCACACATCTACAGATGCTATTAAAAATGCTCCCTCCTCCACGAAGCCTCTGCCGAGTTCCCCCAGGTAGGACCGACCCCGTCCTCCTCTAGACTCACAGCATTTCCTATTTTTTCACACATCTCCAGATGATATTATAAATTATCTTTTTAGTTTTGTCTATAGCCTCTTTCCACCGCCAACTAGATCAAACGACCAAATCGTGTTTAATAGTGTAAAACACTTATTTCACGTAGGTGTTGGTGGGGAAGGAGGAATTGGGGACCTCTAATTTGCTGGTATCGAAACTCCCTCCCAGTGAGCAAGTTTCTAGATAGAGAGATTATGTGACTTGGTCATGGCTGTGCAGCTAGAATATGTCAGACAGGAATCGAACCCAGCTCTCCAGCCCTCTAGTTAGTATCCTATTCTGCCTCATACTGCCCATGGTTGTGTTCTACAAGAATTTAAATGATAGGGGAAACCACCTTTTTTTTTTTTTTCCTGAGATCCAAGTCAAAAGAAAAACTTTTGCTTTCAGATTAAAATCTAAAATTTAGTCCCAATGCTGGTGACAACCAAGTCACTTCCCCTCTGTGGGCCTCAGTTTCCCCCTCTGTAAAATGTGGAAGGTTTTCTTTACAGGTTCTTTACAGAAAATTCTTTTCTCCTCCTGGGACTCAGTTTCCTAATGACTAGGAAATGATAGTGATAACCTAGGGGATTTTTTTTTGGGGGGGGCAAGTCTCTGATCTCCAAGGCCCTTGCAATTCCTGGAAGTGTTCAGATCTAAGATGGCCAGGGCATTAAGCAGGGGCTGCCAGCGCCTACGAGAAGAGGTCGACAAACATTTCCTGCTTGCCAGAGGAGACAAGTGTCGGCCACGGAAGGTGACCCTTGGAGCTGCCCACCTGGCAATTCGGTTTCTCTGGGTCTGCCAGCATATGGGCTCTTTGTGGTGTGAGGAGGGCACCTGCTAGGGTTCCGATGTCCAGCACAGCAGTGTTCAAAGATCCCCTTTCCCTAGCCCCACAGGTCAGAGCCTCTCCTGGCCATGGCACCTAAAGCATGTCCACCCCCTGGGGTTCTCAGGCCTGTCAGCCTGTCCCAACAGAAAACTAGATCAGGGATCAAAGAAGCCTTAAGAGTTGGCAAGTTTTTAAAAATTTAAAATAAAAAAAAAAGTGGCAAGGACTCTTGAGCTCATCAGCTCCATCTATTTCACAGATGGGAGGGGGGCGCCCAGAGTGGGCAGAAAGGTGGCCCAAAGTTCCCAAGGCAGGAAGTAGCCAGGATTCAAACCCAAGACCCTAACCTCCCTGGCTGTGCAAGCCAATAGACCCTGGTATAGCCACCCCACCCCCTCAAAAAAGAAAAAAATCAGTCAGCCCAGGCTCCTGGCTTGGGGACTGCTACTGATTCAGAGTCCCTAAAGGGCCAGGCAAGTCTCCTCTTTAGGAAAAGGGGGCTCCTGCCTTTCAAATCAGGGGGCTCCATTCTATCCTCCCATTCCCCTTGTAGCAAGGTATCCCGACAGGCTGCCAAGAAAACTAGGACTGGTCGAACAGGGAAAAGAGAAGACTGTGGGCGAAGGAAAAAGGGAGAATGAGGGCCTGCCTTCACACTGAAGATGGTTTAGACAAGTCTGCCTGGCCTCAGGGGGCCAAGTAGCAACAAGGGCCAGGGCCTAGCCCATCTGGCCGGTCCCTTCCACTTTGAAGGCCATCCTCCTCAGAGCTGCCCACAAGTGGAGGGAGCCACCTTGGGCCTTCACACAAAGGCTGAAGGCCTACTTGGGGGGGGGGGGGATAGCGGGGACGGCAGGGCTCCAGGGCCCCCTCCTGCAGGTCACCAGGCCTCTGGGGCCAAGGCTTCCCTTATCAGTCCCCACTGATACTAGACTCTTCCTTACGTAACCTGGTTCCTAACTGTGGCCCAGAATCTGCCCCTAACCAACCCCTGACCCTTCTCCAGGCCTACTTTGTCCTTTGTGAAAGGCTGCCTCCTTCCCGGGGAGACCACTGAGAGCCAAAAAGATGAGACTGGAAAGAGGCCGTAAGCAGAAAGTGTTAAAAGAGAGCTGCTACTGCTTGCCTGCCTGCCTCCCTCCCTCCGAGTGTCCCAATGAACCTGGGCAGTTTCTAGAAGGGAAAGGTCCCTCCCCCAGGATAGCCGCACAGGCCCTGCTGTCAACATGAGCAGGGGGCCAGGGACTTTTCTGGGACAGAGGTCCTGGGAAGAAAGTTTTTTTTTCCTAATGCTTCCAGAGCATTTTTCTTTCTTACAACAGGCCTGAGAGATGATCCTGGGTCAGCTGTGGGATCCCACTTGCTACAGGGCTTTCCCTCCCCCAATACGGGCCAGCACCTTCTCATCACTGAATCACAAAGTGAAGGGCCTTGTCCACAGGCTCACCTGGCCAGGGTATGTCAAGGGCAACCCACAAACCCAGGCTCTTCAGGGTCCTCCTAGGCCAGCTCCCTAACCAACCTAGCTCCCCAATACTCCCACCAATAAAGAATATCCTCGTTTTATAGGGGACAGATTCAGAAGTCGGGGCGGCCGGAGCTTCAGAGCCAAGACTGAAACCCAGGTCTTCTGATCTGAGGCCCATCTCTTCCTCACCGTCCTGTGTCCTGTGTCCTTAGAGCTCCCATTAAACCACCCTTAGCACTTCTCTCCAAGATGGGAGAGAGAAAAGGCAAGCTGAAGTTCCCATCTTTCCCCAGGCCTCTGATAGCACCACGTTGGAATTCTGGGCTTTGCTGGGAACTAGAGTCTCACAGCTCTCACCCTCTAGGGCTCAGAGGATGGGAGCCTAGGTCAGTGCTTCTCCCAATGCAGTCTGGGAATCTCTGGGGATCCCCAAGAGGTCAAAACCATTTTTCTAATAACACTGAGACGTTTCAATTGCTAAGATTGTAAATACTGAGAAATCTATTCCACAGGAACAGAAGCTCTTGAGAGAGGGTCTTCGTTAACTTTTAAGAGTATAAAGGGGATCTTGAGATCCACAAACTGGATCTAGTCTACTTCCCTCTGACAGAGGAGGGAAACTGAGGCACCAGGTCCTACACCAGGATTTGGATGCAGATCCCGACTCCAGAGTTAACCATACCCCAGCTGCTTCGGAGGGTCCCTTACTCCCATTTATGCGTGCTGGGGAGATGGAGGAGGGGATGAGCAGGTAATTTCCTGAGCACAGGAACTTCTCTTCCATTATCGGGTCTTTTCCCCCTGAAGAGTTGTCTGAGGGTATTGACAGAGAGAGTGACTTCCTAAGGCTGGCTTTCTACCCATCAGGCAAACCAGCCTCAATGATGGGATCTAATCTACTAAGCAAAGGAGGGAAAAATTCCAAGCTCCATTTTATATTCTAAAATGACTTAAAAAAAAAAGGGGGGGGGGAGGTGAAGCCCTAAAAGGACTTGCCTGATATCATGTGATGGCCACATGGAGAGGCTGCTGTCACTTATCTGCCCATAGCTAAAAATGCTGCTTGCTGCAAGTTACTGGGACTCAAACCCAGGGCCTTCTGACTCAGAAATGAGTGTCCCGGCTGGCTCTGCTACACTGGCCCGGAAGAAGAGGAAGGGTGGGAAGGGGTGAGTCACCAGCACAGCCTCCCGGCCCATCCCCCCCACTCCCCAGGCAGCCACTTGGAGGGACTAGCAGTCACAGGAAGTCCAGAAGCCAGCCTCATTACCTCAGCACAACTTCAGGCCCAAAGAAACGGCTCCAAAGCACCAAATTAGTCCAAGGCCAAAGCAGAGCCTCGCAGCGACTCCCAAGAGCCTTCCGCCCTTCGACGGCACCCCCCCCCCCCTTCCCTTTCTCTCTAGACAGACCCGGCCTACCTAGCCGGCCCGGCTAACACAGACAGAAGTGACTCAGCCAGAGGCACATGGAGCTAGAAAAGGAAGTGCAGGGATTTCAGGCCCACTCAAAAGGACTTTCCCAGGCCTTCCAGAGAAAGGCCAGTGGCTTGTGTTGGGGTATGGAGGATCTGGAGGGGAGGGAGTGCAAAAAGGAAGTCAGCTAGCTGGCTGCTGGGGTCTCAAACCTGCCTTATTTGGCTACATCCCCATTCTCTTGCCCAGGCTCCCCTCCACCACAGGAACTCTCAATGATTAGAGCTGGAGAATCCATTGATAGCCAGCATGCGGTCTTTGGCTGAAGAGGGCGGGAAAGACTTGTCCGAGATCTCACAGGGCCGGGATTTTTAAGCTCTTCCCAATTATGTACCATAGGAACGCCATCTTTTCTGCACCTGCAGCCATTTTCAGGCTTAAGTTCTAGCAGGAAAGTGGACCGAGAAACAGTGACTCATTCAGAATGAAGGAGGCTCACAGGGTTGACCAAAAATAGCTAGTCACAGTAGCCCATGGGCTGGAATGCTCGGGGGAGACCTCGCCCCAGATTATAAAACCAAAGTTAGGCCTTCTCCTATTTTCCCAAGATGGCGCCTTCTCCTCATTCCCTCCATGTAACCCTGGGAAAGTCATTGCCAATCCCTGGGTCCCAGGTTCATCATCTTAAGTTCTGTCTGGACCTTTAGCTCCAAGGATTTTCCTGAAATGCTAGGTTATGGAAGCTCCAAAGTCGATCCTATTTAAGCAAATTAGGATCTGAGGGTGCTAGGTCCATGGCCACTGGTTAGGTACTTAAGAGCACTGAATCTGAAGGCAGGTGACTTGAGTTCAAATCCCACTTGTGTGATCTTAAGCAAGTCACTTCCCTTCCCTTAGCCTCAGTTTCCTCCTATGTAAAAGGAGATTGGACTCAATGACATTTGAGGGTCCTAGATCTAGGATCCTACATATGACTTTGGCCAAGTCTTCTCCATGTGCCTAATGGTTTCCTCCTCTATAAACTGAAGAGATTGGACCAGATGGTCTTCTAAGGCCATTTTCAACTCTAAATCTAGCAATCCTTATGAAGGAGTTGGAAGAAGAGAAAAAACAACAACAACAACAACAACAAAAAAAAAAAAAAAAAAAAAAAAAACTTGTCCCTTGCCACCTAGGGCAAGAAAAAATGCCAGCCTAGGAATAGGCCCCTCCTACTCAACTCTAGTCAAGAACCATGGGCTGGCGTGTCTCCCCCTCTCTCACCACACCAACTAGCCCCGAGTCACGTCTCTGGGGGCTCAGATTCCTTGTCCCCAAAACATCCAGGCTACCCGATTCCAAAGTAGATCAAGTGAAATTCTGTGTGGAAAAGGGCTCTGTAAGTCCAATACAAATGAGTTTTTGCTATTTCCCAGCATCCCTCACCAGCTCTAAGCTCATGATCCTAAAAAGCCCGGAGAACAGTTACTCAAAAGCTTATCAGAGCTGCCATCCATCACGAGGAAAGCCAAATCTCAAAGCACCCTGGGAAAGAAATTAAAAAGTTGAAGGCCCAGCCTCTTGGAGTCAACCCCAGCTTGAGGTAGCTGGTGCTTGGGCAGTTCAAGTGAGTTGGGAGGACTTGGGCCGGAGGCCCCGAGAGTGGAATACAAAAAATACGGCATGGCAGATGTCACGGACAGCAAGAGATCTTAACCCGGGATCCATGGAAAGAATCCAAGGAGGGAGGAGTGCCTGAATTTGGATGTGAGGGGGAAAAGAATCTCCATTTTAACTAACTTCTAACTGAAATTTTACATTTCCTCCAATCATGAATTTTTTTAAAACATCATTGCGAGTTCACAGGATTCACACACACACACACACACACACACACACGTGCGCGCGTGCGATTAAGAATCCCAGATTTTCTTTCCAGCAAAGGGAGAAGTACCTTTGTTTTCCCTTTCCCCACAAAGACATCCCCCTGCCCACTTGTGGCCTAGTGGGATAAGCTCTAAGCTCAATTAAACTTGGGGTTAAAAATGTCAGCAATGAGCTAGCTGGATGAGGCAAGATAAGGACAGAAAGGAAGATAAGCAAATAGAAAGCTGAGTGGGGAGCTGAAGCAATTCAAAGTAAAGCCCGGCCTTCCTTCCCACTGCAGAGCAGGCAAACCAACTCTTGGGAGAGAAAAATATCATTCAGATGGCAGAATGGGGGAAAAGCTCTGGATTCCGAGTCCAAAGACCTGGCCGAGGGCGAGATGTTGGCTAAGTGGCTTGTTTTCTGCCCACTTCTGCTAAAGCTTGGAGCTTGGTCTCCCCAGCTCTAACTCCCGAGGGGTTCTCTACTGGGGGGGGCTGGGGAAAGGAATGGGGACCTAGTCAAATAAGGCAGATTGGAGGCCTCGAGAGCCAGGAAGAGACCCAGGACTGAACAGTGCCTGGAGGAAGCCTTTAGTCACTGGTTTCCTCTGGCAGCTGGCCTAGGGCCAAGAGGCAAGCTCCCAACCCGCCTACTTAACAATGCCAGCAAACATCTGTGCTGCAGCAGAGGCGGGAACTCACTGAGCCAGGGCCCTCCCTATTGGGACAACTTAGTGGAAAGAGCTGGGATTTGGCCTCCAAGGACCTGAATTCGAATCCTAGGTGACTTAATACTTGTCAGGTGACCTTAAGCCAGTCCTTCTGGGAACCTGGGGCCCTTTGGAAAATGACACCAGAGGGGGAAGGGAAAGCGGTGGGGATAAGGATAGAAACTCCTCGAGCACAGGGGCCGATGCACGGTGGGGGCCAGCAGTTTGTTAACTGACTACCCGATTACTTGCTCTGAGGGAGTCCTGTATGTGCCGTACAAGAGCTTGGGAACTAGGAGCCCTCCTAATGTCAAATGAGAGCCAGATCTCGGCCAACCAATGGCCACAAAGCCCTGGGAGGAGCCCCCCGTGACACAGATGACACAGTTCAATAGAGAAATGTCTTCTGGGGCTCTCTGACTACTTGCCAGTTTAGTTAGGAGTTCTGGGAGCTAACTGAGCTGTCCAAGGTTGGGTAAAAGCTGGGTGATCAGTAATCGTCCCAACATTCCCTTTCATATTACTTGCTAATAAAGCTTTAATTTCAGCAGGCTATTGTGGAAAAGGGTGCTCATTTATTATTATTAAGAAGGCTGGGGATACAAAGGAGGCAAAAGCCAGTCCCTGCCCTCAAGAACCTTTCACTCTAGTGGGGTTGAATTAGTCAAGGCCCAGACCTGGCCCTAGTTCTGAGCTTGGCTGCTCCTTAGGTGACTGTATGTCCTTGAATAAATCATTTCCCTCATCTGGGATTCAGTTGCCTCCTCTGTAAAAATAAAGGCTGTCAGAGTCCCTCCTGATCCTGACCTGTGACACTTTAGGTCTTTTCCTCCAGATCTGGCATCGGAGAAGTCCTTCCCCACCTCAGTCTCCCCACACCCATATTCAGGTCCTTTCTGAAAGGGGAAAAACCAAGGGAGGCTTATCTCCATAATCCTGAAGGAAAGGAGCCAGGCCGGGGCCACATCTAGGTATATCTGAGGTAGAAGATAGAAAATCAGGAAGGAAATGTTGACACAGGCCTTCCTCCTTTCTAACCCCTCCCTCCCGAGCCTCTGAAATTAGAGCAGGTCAGAGTTAAAGGGGACTTCCGACCGTTGGGCCATTAGAGAGAGCAGAGGCCTAGATGGAACAGAGATGTCACTAGATTTTTCCCAGGGTTACCAAGACCCGTCACGGCCCACCCCACTTCTTGGGAGTCACAGGTGCCGCCCCTTTAGGGTATATTTCAGAATCAAATGTAGACACCCAGACAGGAGGGCTCTTGGCTGCTGGCACCAGAGCAGGGCCTGGAGAGCACCGCCCAGGTACCTTCGTCTTCATCTCTGAGCCGCTCCATTTGCTGTTCAGAAACCAGATTTTACTTACCACAATTTAATTCACCTGAAAGAAACTGTACTTACCTGGCAACCAGCTGAGCCACCTTCAGAGATCTTCTTCCCTACCAGGAGGTGGTCCAATGCCTAGCCAAATCCTGCCCCGCCCTCTCCAGCTGCTTCTCCCCCATAAGCCCCTGCCCTCCTCTGAACCGACTCACTTAGAAGGGGGGGAGTAGGCCACAAAATTATTGCTCAAAATCAAGCACCATAAAAATCTGTAGAACCATTTTCATCATTCACTGTGTAATTATTTCCATTTTACAGATGAGGAAAGTAAAGTTCACAAAAGGGAAGAAACTAGTCTAGGGGTACACAGGTGGTGGCAGAACGAGGCCAGTTCCCCCATCTTGCAACTCGAGAGCAATGGCTTTAAAAGTGTTATAGAATCCACAGCTTCCAATTTAGCTTACTGGAGGCAACCTGGGTTTCCCTAATTCGAAGCCATGGGGTCCAACCGCCTCATTTTATAGGTGAGGAAATTAGGGATCAGAGAGAGGAAATGATTTTCCCAAGGTCACTTTAATAGGAAGATGTGAGACGTAAAGTCAGATATTCCCGGCCTGGTCTGGAGTGGCCCAATAAACGGTGGTGGGACGCTCTGCTCCCACAGCAGCACGGGGCCCCTGGGCCGACACCAGAACTTGCCCGGGTCCCCAGCCCTGCTTCAGTGACATATTCACCTTCACAGAAGCCTCCCTCTTGCTGTCTGCCCAGCCCAGACGGGCACAGGGATCGACTAGGCGAGTTCAAGAGCTCGGCACAGTCGTCTCACAAGATGGGGCCAAAGGAGGCTGCCCTGCCTCCCCAAACCCGCCCGAGCGGCGGGACGAGGGTTTCAAGGGGAATCCGGGAGAGCGCTTGTTGGGGAGGCTTTGGGGGCGGGCAGGATTCCTGTTCGGGAGAGGGCCGGCCGAGATGGCCGTTAAGGGCCCCTTCCAGCTCCAATGATGTGAATACATATTTATAGCTCAGTGCTCAAAAAGGGAGGGAGGGGAGGGAAAAGTGTGTGTGATGGGGGGGGGGGGGCAGGGAGGAGGAAGGGCGGGAAGTCATTACAAGTCCTCAGAAGAACTGAGTCATCCGCCAAGGCCTAAAAGCCCTAGGCTGCCTTCCCACCGCCATGTGGCTGGGGCCATCTTATCTTATTAGCAGGGCAGGAAAGGAAAATCTGCCAGGATATCAATCTGGGGCCCCAGGGGGAGGAAAGACACAGTCTAAGTCTTGACTACCTCATGAAGAGAGTGAGCAGCCCTGGGAATCTAAGGTCTAAGCCCTCAGTTTCTCTGGCACTACAAGCTCACCCTCCCCAATCCGGCCCTTCTCCCAGAACTGTCAAGAGTTTGTAAGTTGTGGGGAGAAGATGAGAAACTAGACCCCTAACTTTTCAGAAATTTGAGGGGGTGGCGGCTTCGGGTGAGGAGCGCTGCATACCCTGTCAAACTCCAGGGAATATGTTGATTTTTTTTCCCTTTCCTTTTTATTTTCTTGTTACCAGGAATAGCTCATTGAAGAGAGGAAGGAAGAGGGGAATGTTTGGAATAGAAGGCGACAGAAAACCAGAATTAACAATAATCTTTTTTTTTTCTTTTTTTTCCTTTTTGCACTCAACAAATGGATCTAGAAATGATTTCTAGACCATCATCTCCCACCTTCTACTCCCTCCCTTAAGTCTATCAGAAGCCACTTACCTCCTTTAAGGCATCAACTCAGGAGGGACTAGGGGGTGGGGAGAAAGACTTGGACCCCAACTCCAAGTGGGCTAGAAACTGAAGTTAATATTACTTACCCAAAAGGCTACTCTCCTCAGAAGGACTCTGTAAATTACGGATGACACATGTGATAAACCCCATCTGTGCTCCTGTCCATTCTCAACGGCCCCCCCCGCCCCCCCATCCCAGAAAAAGAGAACAAGATCTGGGGCTCTTGAAAAACATGGAATTCCAAGGAGAAGGCCAGTCTGGTCTCGTGATCAAGTGAGTTTTCACTTGCTAAGAAATCTCCCATGAACCCAGAGACTTTCGTTAGCCATTCCCCTCCCTTCCAGCAGAAGCGGGCTCAAATACCCACGCAGCTCAGCTCTATATTCTTCCAAGGCCATGAAATCCCTTCATTTGCTGTCTGGCCCTTGCAGAATGAGGAGCTGGCAATTCTTCCACCTCCACTGGCTCTTCATTTAAGGCTAATTGGACAGGGAGGACACTCAGTCCCTAGTTCTCCCTGGAGCTGAAAGGCTTGAAGACTCGAGACAGGCCCAAAGCACCGCTGTCCTAATGGCCTGGCCAGATAAAGAGACCGGCTTTCTTGTTGCTCCTTCCAGACCTGGTGATTTCATGGATGTAGCCTGGCTGAGGCATGGATTACTGTGACCACTGCAAGGTCAGCACCTTCAGGGCAGATTTCTCAACAGAGAGAACAGCCAGGGCCTAGATTTAAAGAGAAACCCTGAAGGCCTTCCCCTCCCAGATTTATTTAGTAGGGTTTTGTTTTGGTTTGGTTTGTTTTAACTAGGTGAAAGGAGATTCTTTGCTTCAATTCCCAGGCAGCCCGAATCACTGAATGGGTGTTGCCTCAGTCAAATGGACCCTTAGGAAATCTAAGCTTAAAAAAGCCCAAGGGCCTCAAACTGCATCCAGGGCCATCTCAAGTCACTGGCCGGATGGACCCAGATGGCTCTGGAGGAGAAAGTGAGACAAACGATCTACCCCCCCACTTCAATCCAATTCACTTGCATGTCACATGGTATCATGGTCCTCTTGGAGAACCAAGTGACTGGCCCAGGGTCATACTGTCAGGATGAGTCAGAGGCAGTATTGGAACCAACTACTCCATTCTAAACACTCCATCAGGATGTCTCATCAGGCCCTCAAAAATGACTGTCTAATCGACTCATTTCCTAACAAAGAAAGGGTTTTTAGTCACTTACCAAAAAAAAAAAAAAAAAAAAAAAGATATAAAAAGTCAGGAGTCAAGACTAGGAAGGAAACCAAGGTACTCACACTCTTCCAGAAAAAGCTCAACAGGACTACAGTTCTGGGCCCTTGCTGAATCTAAGGACTCCAAAGGCCCGAGGGATGGGCTGGGAGAAGGGAAAGCTCCTGGGAAGGGTGATCCCACTCCTTCGGGCCTTCTGCATCCTCCCCTTCCCCCTCAAGTCCTGAGCTAACCCTCCCTCCAAGACCTACTCCTTTACCACAAATTGGAACTTGAAATCAAAAGCTGGGTTTTTTGGCTCCGCCAAGCATGAAATGGGCAGAGATAAGCAGGAAACCAAAGCAGCAAAGGACAAAACCAGCCCCCTCACTGTTTCTGCCCCTGAAGTAACTAGAGGGAAACTCCAAACTCCTGACTTTGGAAGGGGATGAGGAAGGTGGGAGGGAGGAGGAGGAGGAGGAGATGGGGATGGGAAAGGGGAAGAGGGAGGGAGAGGAGTAGGAAGAGAGGGAGGAGAGCAGAAGATGGGAGGAGGAAGGGAAGGAGGATAGTGAGATGGGAGGGGAAGAAGGTGGGGAGGGGGAGATGGGAGGGGAAAAGGAGGTGGAAGAGAGGAAGGACATAGGATGGGGAGATGGCTAAGGGATGGAAAGGAGGGGAGTGGGAGATGGGAGAGGAGTAGGAGAGGAAGAGAGAGGTGGAGAGGAAAGCAGGAGGTAGGAGGGGGGAGCTATTTCATACAGCTGAGCTTATCTGTGCAAGGCCAGATGTACCACTGAGGCCATTTCCAAATGAAAGAGCAGCCAGCCTGAAAAGAACATAAAATCCTAGGGCCAGAATCTGGGCTCAGAGATCACCAGATTCAACCCCCACACCTCAAGGTTAAAAACCAAAGCCTTCTCAGTCACCCAGGGAGTTGGGGGGCGGGGAGTAAGGCCCTGTTTAACTCCTGGGCTCTCTCAAGGACACCCCATGCCCTCAGAGGTGGCGCACAAGGCCCCACTGCCCTTCCAGAGTACCGGCAGAGCTGGCCCAAGGATTAAGAGGTGGCTTCTGAGTCTTGGCCTTTCAGCTTCATGGGGACTAAGGCTGGTCAGGTTATAGGTGACCTCCCCCTCCTCTGCCTTAACTATGCTTTACTGTTCACAAAAAGGATCCCACAGACCTTAGCACTTAAGATGATCAAGGGATAGCCAGAAGAAAAGAGGATCATGGTATTTGAGAGGAGGACTGATTCTCCGTGATCAGCTGTGCCAGTTTTTACAGTTGAAGGAACTAAGGCCTCAAAAGGGGAAGTCACACAGCTAGGAAATGGCTCCAGGCTTTCTGCATCCTTTGCTCCCAAGGAAGGGCCCCCTGGGATAGGGGAGACAATCAATGGCTGTTAACAGCTCTCACAGTCTTACAAAGTATCTTCCTGGCCCTTATCTCAGATATTGCTGATCTTGGGTGGTGGAGCTGATTGGTGCTATTAGCCCCATTTTCCAGATGAGGGAACAGAGTGGAAGAGAGCTAAAATGACTCTTGAAGCCTTTGGAGCCCTGGTCCTCAGGTCTCTCCCCAGGGCCACCTCTCTCTTCTCATTTCCCTCCACGAATTGGTTCATTTGTACCTTGGGGCCTGCTAGTCTTCGAGTCTTTAAGGAGCTTTGAAAAAACTACAAGGGCAGAATTGGGGGCACCTGTTTCTAAGTTCCACAACGTCCTAACAATTAAAAACCAAAGGGCTCTGTATGAATCCTAAGGCCTTCCCATCAGGAAGGGATGAAGGGGAAGAAGAAGAGAGTGGGAGGAGGAGGGAGGGGATGAGGGAAAGTAAGAGGGGGAGCAGAGAGGAGGAAAAGGAGGGAAGAAAGGGAAGGGAAAAGGAGGGAAGAAAGGGAGAAAGGGAAGGGAAAAGGAGGGATGGAGCTTTGATTCTTTGACCCTGAAATATAAGACTACAAGGCAAATTTATCTTTTTTTGGGGGGGAAAGAGACCTTTAATTTTTAAATAGTTGCAAAATACTCCAAGTACAGAAGAAATCTTGCAGCCCTCCCCCCTCCACTTCCAGCCTTCTTGTCCTCCCCTGTCCCCCTCTGCCCCACCCCCAGCCCAAGGCTTCTCTCCAGACCCAACCCAATGGCTACCACCTAGAAGAAGCCTTGGTGGATGTTCCCTGCCCTTTACACTAATATTGACTTATTGCTCCCTTCAGTAGAATGTAAACTTCTTGAAGGCAGGAAGCAGGGCCTTGAATTTTATTTTAATCTCCAAAGGCATACAAAAGATGCTTAATAAATGCTTGAAGAATTAAACCCATTTCCACTCCCTCCATTATCAGTAGTACCACCAACCTCCTCCCTCCCCTGCTCATTCATATTCTAGAAATGGACAGAAGCTCCCCTATAGGAGAGGAAAGGCAGCCCCCCTCTCTTGTATGTGATTGGCTAAAGGGTGAGAAGTAGCCTAGGGTGTGCCCCTGGATTCCCAGCATAAAAAGCTAAGAGAAGAGTTAACAGGAAGCACCTTGTTCTGCAGTGAGTGACATCTGCAGACAGCTCATACTCCCATCATTCACCATTCTGCCCTGGGAACCTCCCCCCCCCAACCCTGCTCAGAAGAGAAAATGGGCTTTTTCTTGGGGGGGGGGGAAGAGGGGAAAAGGGAAAGGAGGGAGAAAGGCCGGGCCAGGGAGCCCGCTAGGCCACTGCTGGGATTCCAGGATGGTGCTAAGGCAGCAGAGAGCAGCCCCACGTCAGCCTCGGCCACTGTGAAAGTGACAGGATGATCCATTTCACCAGCCACTGAGGCTGTGCGACCCTGGCCTTTCATTAGCAGGGAGCCAACCCAGTCAAGCTGCCTCAAGTGATGCCCTCCTGAAGCCTCCCATCTTTCCAGATTCCAGTCCCATCCAGGCCCCACCCACTGCAACACAGCCCCCCCACCCCCCACCCAGCATCCCTTGTCCCTGAGCCATCCTGGCCTAGCTGGGAAGCCTTAGAGCCAAGAGCAATCTTCGAAGTCAGCCAGTCCCAAGTCATCATTTTATGGATGCAGAAGATAAAGCGACTTCGCCCAAGTCCCACAGAAAGAGAGGCAGGATTCAAACTCCAGACCTGAAGCCCCTCCACTGAGGTAGAAATAGGACATCAAAAAACCCCACTTTGGGTCTCGGGTCTCCAAACACCCGAGTTGAATCCTGGTTTTGCAGGCCAGGTGATCTTAGACAAGTCACTTCCCCTAACTAAGGCTCCATTATTTTCTCAGAGGAAATCGGGCTTTCCCTCTCTCTCAGGCCTGTGGTGAGGCTAAAGGATACAGCCCCATTCTTCCACCTCTTCTAAGCAAGGGCTAACAATGACCTCCCACCTAACAATTTCCTGCCGCTCTCCCCACCTTGAGTCATTTTTTGTTTTACTTCTCGGGAGCCCGATTAACAAAGGCCATGGAGACAGACAAGCCTCATCTCTCCATCCTGTCGGAGTTCCCCAACTATTCAGGAAAATCCCCACCTCCAAAGCCTCGGGGCTCTTGGAAAGCTCCGAGGAGACAGAGGCTGGAGTGTGTGTGCGCGTGCGCGCGCACCTATGTGCCACTTGTGTTCTCAAAGAGACTTTCTAGGCGAGGTGCACAGAGGACTTGGGCATGGATTGTGCTTGTGTAGAAAGAAAGCCACGAGGGACACAGAACTCCTCGGAGGGGAAAGTTAGGGTGTTTCCTCAACACTGGGGTTCCCAGAAGGCAAGACAGCTTCAGGCTGGGGTGAGGCCGGAAGCCCGCGCTTACATTTCACACACCCCCCCCCACCCACAAGCTCTCCACACTGCGGGGCTCCGATCTGCAGCCGTCCCCCTGGGTTTGGGGGGCTGGGCTGGATGGATGCAAGACCACTGACCCCCAGAATATGGCGTGGGGGTGGGGGGGGCCAAACCACAGCATAATTAGTCCCAGGAAAGTGGGGAGGAGTAGCCCAGAGTTGGGTTTTAAAGGATGGGTCTGAGGTCAACAGGTGACTTGGAAGCATGAGATACAGAGCACTGGGGGGAGAGGGGACCCCAAAGCCAGTAAAGTTTCTCGGCTGCGTTTTGGTAGCTAACTCTGGGTGATCAAGGCCTGAAACAGCCATGGAAGCCTCCCTGGGTCCCGGGGGAGGACTTTGGGAGGTACCCTTGCCCCCCTCCCCCCTCCGGGCCCGGGATCGGGCGGCCAGGTGAGGAAGAGAGGTGACTTGCATAATAATAAGCAGGGCTTACTCACCCCACCCCTCCCTCCCCACACACATAGCCGAGGCATGCGGCCACAGTTTCCCCCTCCCCTTCTTCTCCCCCAGGCCTCAGTCGCCTCCCCACGGCACGGCCCGGGTGAGATCAGAAAGCGAGGGCCTCTCCAAAAAAGGTGGGGCTCCCCGGGAGCCGCTTCCCAGCCCCCCCCAGGAGCCCAGCCCAATCGAGGGGGAGCTTTGGTTTGGGGGTTCGTCCCGGGAGAGACGGAATTCCTTTCCTTCCCAAGGAGAGGGGCAGTCACCTCGTTAGGGGAATTGGGGGGTGCCAGAAAGTGCCCGGAACTCGAGCCCTTGGCCATTTCATTTCGGTTTCTGTACCTCAGTTTCCTCATCTCGCAAATGACAAGAGCACCTGACGGCAGGGACCCCCGAAGGGAAGCCGTGTCCGGGCACCCTTGGGGTGTCCTCCTTCCCATTCGGCCACCCGCACGGAAGGCGGGGGTCCTGCGCCACGCTCTCCGCCGCGCTCCCGGCCAGCTCAGGAAGCGCCCCTCCGCTGCGCCACGCGCGCGACCCCCTGGGCTCCGGGCCACCCCTCCCCCGAAGTTTGCGAGCCCCCGCCCCCGGGCGCGAGTGCCTGTTGAATGCCGAACGACTCCGGCGGCCGCGACGAGCGGGGAAGGGAAGCTGGCACCGTGGGAAGCCTCCGGCCCGGGGATGCCGGCTGGCCAGGGCGGGGCGTCCCCACCCCGCTCCGCCGCCCGGCCCTGCCCGGCCTCGGCCCCGGGCGCGAGTGGGGGGGCGGCGGCCGGAACTCCGCGCCCGGCCCGCCCCCGGCCGCGCTCCGCGGGGGCCCCCGCTCCTCCCGCCGCCCGGGGGGGTGGGGGGGAGAAGCCCCGACGGAGGAGCGGCCGCGGACTCCACGACGACCTCCCCCGGGGCAGCCGCCGCAGGCTCGCGCCCCGGCGGCCACGCGCTCGCCGCTCGCTCCCGCACTCACCGTCTTGGGCATGGTGGCGGGCGAGTTGGCGAAGTTTCGCGGCGGGCGGTGAAGACGGGCGACGGCCGCGGCTCGAGCTCGGGGGTCCGGGGCTGGCTGCGTCTCCGGAGGCACGGAGGCTGCTGCTGCGGCTGCTGCTGCTGCTCGGCTTCCTGCTAACGGATCTGACTCGGCAAACCCCACCCAGGAAAGAGCCGCCCCGGGCGCGCCGGCCGCTCCTTTATGTGGCTCGGGCTCCCCCGCCCCTCCCCGCCGCTCCCCGCCGCCCGCCCTCCGGCCCCGCCCCCCGCCCTCCGGCCCCGCCCCCGCGCCGCCCGCCCGGCCCGGCCCGGCCCGGCCCGGCCCGCTCGGGAGGCGGCCCCCCGGTGGGGCCCCGCGCCCCCCCCCCCCCCGCCCCGGCCCCCACCGGGCCGCTCCCGGCCCGGGGCCCCCGCCCTCCCTCCCTCCGGCTCCCGCGCATCCCTCCGGACCCCCGCGGGCCCCGGGCAACCTGTGGCCCCGGAGCCCCGGGGCCTTGGTCCGGCGGCCAGGCTTCTTCCTTCCTTCCTTCCCGGATCCGCCGCCTCCGAGCCCGGTTGCCACGGCGCCCGCCCGCCAGCCCCGCCACTCTTGCCACGAGATGCTCCATCTCCCACCCCCGCACCTTTGCCCAAGCCAGCCTCGGGTCCTAGCGGTCACTCTCCCCCTCCCCGCCCCCGGCTTCCCGAGCTCTCATCCCATGCCTGCGCTTACCAGCGGGCCACACGCAGCAAGGCAGCCTTCCTCCTCAGTTTCCCCATCTGTAACAAAGGATTGAAGCAGCTGGGACAGCAAGCATCCGCGTGTGCCGGGCGGGGTGCCAAAAGCGTTTTCTCTCAGGTGCCTCTCACAAGAACCCTGAAAGGAAGATGACAGTGGCGAGCTCTATTTTGCAGGGCCTCCCAACTCGAGATTTACGGTTGGAAGACATAGCCTAGAACCCTCCCCCGTTCTTTCAACTGTGACTGACCCCTCTTTTCAGTCACTACTCCCCGCAGCCCCCCATTGTCTTATATTTTCTACAAATCGGCTTACACTTTGACTATTGTCATACAGTAGGTGCTTAATACATGCCTATTGATGGACATTTCAAGTTCTCCACCATCTGGCTCCTTCCTCATTCCAAGCTCCTTACACTTTGCTTTAAATGCTCTACAACCCAACTCCATTTGCGATTTCCCGGCACTCCCCTCGCCCCATCTCTGTGACTTGCACTGACTAGCTGTCCCCCATGTCCGGAAGGGCTTCCTCCTCTCCTCGGCCTCTGTTTCCCTCCAGTTTCCTTGCTTGCTTCGTGACTTAGCTCAAAGCCTAGCTTCTTCCTCGGCTTTGGAGGCCCCAAGGCCTCCTTCTGAGTGCCTCCTCCGAGATTACTTTTCACCGATTGTGCTTATATTTTGTATGGAGGGGTCTGGTTGGGGGTTTCGTTTCTACCTTCCTTTGTATACATATAGTGATAAATGCTTGTTGACCCAATGACTGAAAGGTTCTGAGCGTAGCATTCAACCTCTCTGAGACTTAGTTTACTCATCTGTAAAATGACAGTCTCTCTCTCTCTCTCTCTCTCTCTCTCTCTCTCTCTCTCTCTCTCTCTCTCTGTCTCTCTCTCTCTCTGTCTCTCTTTCTCTCTCTCTCTCTCTCTCTCTCTCTCTCTCTCTCTCTCTCTCTCTCTCACACACACACACACACACACACACACACACACACACACACACACACACTTCAGACCACAAAGGCTTCTGTTGGGAGGAAAGGGCTTTCCTTTGAAACCTCGAAGTGTCCTTGAAATATGAGCTGAAACAATCACCTACCTAGCAGAAGAGTGTCGCGCTGCACTGGGGGAATGAAACACGACCACATCTGCCACACATTTTGACCCCCTTCAAGTCATTTAATGTCCCAGTGTCAACGGTAACTCTTTAAGACTACACCTTGCAGAGAAACTGCCAATCTCCATAGGTAGAAGGGATTTCCTCACCAGGGAAGCCCCTAAATTTGATGAAATCCCAAGTCAGGACCAAAAACACACCCTCAGCCTTAGCAATAGTTAGGAACTTTGGAGAGCAGTAAATCCATTTCCCCCATTTTACTGAAAGCTTCAGACTGGGGAAGGGACTTCCCGGATCTTGAGTAATGATGGGAAAAATGGAAAGAGCTCTGGACTTCAAACTGAGACAGATACATCTTCATGCCAGTTCTGTTCATTCCTGTATGAGCATCATTTCTCTAGACTCCAGTGTCTCCCACTATAAAATGAGGTGGGTGGATTAAAATTGTCCCGAAGGTCCATTTGGGTTCTGTTCATCTCTCTCAGGTAGAAAAATCTTATCCAATGTAAGTGCAGCCAAAGACCTTTATTTTCAATGGGGGAGGGGAGAGAAAGTCTCTTGAATAATTTATTCAACAAACTATTATGTTCGGGCTAAATATTAGGGATGACCCCCCCCCAAAAAAAAGGTAAAAAAAAAGTTCATCATTTCAAGAAGCTCCCTACCGAGGAGACAAAATGCAAACAACCACGTTTAAAGGAGATCAATTGGGGCTAATCCACAATGAGAAGGCACTAGCTGACTTCCTGTAGAAGGTGGAATTTTAGCTCAGAATTGAAAGAAGCCCAGGGAGGGAATTGGGAGTAAGAGAACAAAGAGGATTCCGGGACGGGGTGAGAGCCCGTGAAAATGGGAAGAGTCAGGAATGGCGGGTCTTGTTGGAGGAACTCCCAGGAGACCAGTGATCCTGGATCATAGAGTATATGGAGGATGGGGGAGTAAGGTTTAAGAAGACTAGAAGACTTTGAATAGCCCGAGTATTTTCTATTTGATTCTGGAGGTGATAAGGAATTTATTGTGTGGGGAGGTGACTTATCCAAGGTCAATCTGACAGCTAAGTGAAGGATAGAAGGGAGTGGGGAAAGCCTTGTGTCGGACAGGCCCACCAGCAGCAGTTATTGCACTAGTCCAGAGGAAGGCCTGCACCAGGGTTGGGGCAGTGTCATAGGGAACAAGGGGACATATAAGGGACATTTTATGAAAGTAGGGAGATTTGACACTATTGGGTATGGGAGTGGGAGAGTGAGGATGGAAAGATGGCACAGGTTGTGAGCCTGGGAACTCCGGGGATGCTGGCTGTCTCCAGCTTACTGGGCACAACCGGTGAGTCAACATGAAAGAAGGGGGTTCCGTGTCGAGGAAACGGTCTTCAAGACTCAGGAATTCTAGCCCTAGTCCTACTGTTCTTTCTCCAAATGAAGTCATTTACTTCAGGACTTGCTTTCCCCACCTATAAAAAGAGATCCACACTTTTGATGATGATATGTGAAAGTGATGGAATATTAATGAATAAGAAAGGTTGACCATGAGCAATTCCGAGATGCTGGGGAAAACTTATACAAATAGGCAGACCCGGATGACGGTAGACGTACATACACAATCACTGCAATAATGTAAATGAAAACGAGACTCAATGGCAGCTCAACTCCAATGAAAAGAAAGAGCTGATACGGCAGGATACCATGGGCAAGAGACATCTGACCTTGGAAATCCTGGGCCATGATTGGGTCTTTGGCCATATCATTTCCCCCTCTCTGGCCTTGAGCATCCCTATCTGTAAAATGGACTGAATGACTCCCAGCTATCCATCCACCCACCACCTTGTGAAACAAGCCTCCTTTCTCTGGCTAGATACCTAGGGGAACTTTGACTACTGAATGTTGCCTGAACTCCCAGATAAAAGTATCATTTAGCTTGGCTTGCCTTTTTGCTTTGTGAAAAGAACCCAAAAGGGTTGGGAAGGAGTGATAATGGAGATCTCTAAAATATACAAAGAAACCAAATTGGATTTTAAATAACCTCAATAAAATGCGATTGGATGGCAGCTGAGAACATTTGCAACCTGACTCCCTAAGTTCATAATGTTGACTTGGAAATCTTACTTTTGAAAAAGGAAACGATAACAATACAAAGTATCCTCAAGCAATGTAACACAGAATAATGCCGGCCTTAGATACAAACTAACGACAGTATCCACTCTCAGCCCCACTCATTGATAGTGTTCCTTCTTCCTAGATATTCAAGAGATGGCTCTCTGTCCTATGGAAACATACTTGCCTTTCCCCAAACCATCATAGGACATTAGACTTGTGGAAAAGTAGCAAACCCTGAGCCTCCCCACAGCAAGTATCTTTCCTTTCTTCTCTCTCCCTTCTTGCCCTAGATTGGATTCAGAGGCTAGGGATTTGAATCCACTTCTGTGACCTTGAGCGAGACAGTCCCTCTTCCTGTGCCTCGGTTTCTTCATCTGTTAAACAAGGGGGTTGGATTCAGAAGGTCCCTGAGGTCTCTGTGAGCTCCAGAACTAGGAATCAAAGCCGGTTGTTTCTGGATCAAGGAGGGCCTGGGGCTTGAAGAATGCTTGTTCTCACTTGCACAGAGCTTTAAACTTCATGGAAAGTACTTTTCTGGAGACAACCCCAATGAGGTAGGGAGGAATTGTGCCCAATTTGCAGATTGGGAAACTGAGGCTCTGAAAGGTCAGGTGACATGCCTATGGTGGATGGAGCACTGGACCAGGATTCAGTCACAACTGATTTCAGGTAGTTATCAGCTGTGTGAACTCAGTTTCCTCATCAGTAAAACATGGCTAATAACAGCACCTATTTCCAGGGTTTTGGAGAGGATCACATGAGATATCTACAAAGTATTTGGCAAATCTCAGGTCTGTAAAGCAGTTAGTTAGTTTGCCCCGTGAGTTCTAAGTGTCAGGGATAATAGTTGATCTTCTAGTCCATTTTTCTTTTGGCTCTCTGAAGCCTCCTGCCCTTCCTGGGCGAGAGAATGGGACACCACGTTCCCTTGGTCCTTCTTCCAGCTCCAATCTCAGTCTCTGCTCTCTAGCCAAATAATCAGCACACCCACCTCCCAGAACCCTCAGTCCCTCCTCATTTTCCCTTTCCGTCAGAATAAGCCCCTGGCGAATTCTCTGCTCAGTAGGCCAGGGACAAAATTCTTCTTTTCCCTCCTACTCTGTATGTGGGAGGAAGGTTAATAGTAGGGAGACAGGAGGGAGAATGTTGGCCAGAGGGACACTGGCCAACAAAGGAGGGGACCCTACCCCAGGGAAAGAGGCTAGAAGGGGCTTGGAGAAGAGGAAAAGGGTGGAGGTGAGTCGCCTCCACACACACACACACACACACACACACACACACACATTGCCCAGACCTTGAACACTTGCCCTCCCAGTGCAGCCCAAGCCCGGGTCCTTGGTCAAAAGGCCTTGGAATGGGCTACCTAAAATCTCTTCCCTGGTTGAATGAGTAGAACTTCCCACACACCCTTTCGATTTCCTCTTCCCTAGTCAGACTCCCACTCACAGGTTGGCAGACCCACTTCTAAATAAGCCTTTGGTTCCTATTCTTTTTTTTGACCAGAACATAGACGGCCCTTCAGGCGACACTCTGCTCAATGGGCCAGTGACTGAAACCTTCCACCTAATTCGTGAGTTGTCCTGGGAATTAATAGCCCATGCCACAGGTACACTGGGACACACCGGGTCTATGTGCACCCGACCAACCCCAGACACAACAGTTGCAACAGCAACTCTCTGATATTCCTCAAGAGTCAAGCCATCTTTGAACACAACTATCTAATAGGAATGACAGGGATTTTATCCATTCTGAAATTTCTCCAGGGAAATAGTCCTTTGGAGCCATTCTGGGGTGACCCAGTGGTAAAGAAAAAAAAACTCAACCCCCAACATTACTTATTGATGGAAAATAGCCCTAAACTTATTAGGAGTAGGATATTCAAGATGTAGTTAAGTTTAGATGTGTTGATTTTTGAGTTAATGTTTATATAGGAAAATTTCCCTCCTCTGGGCCTCTTTAAATGAAGGGAGAGTTAGATTTCCTCACTCTCCCCTCCCAAATTGGTAAAGATGACAAAAGGATGTTAAATGGTCAAAGTTGGAGGGCTTCCTGAAAGATGTGGATGCCACCCCATTGGAGTTGGACTTGTACATTTTGGACAGCAATTTGGAATTATACAAATAAAGTGACTAAGAGGTGCATGCCCTTTGACCCAGAGATGCTACTATTAGGTTTACACCTTCCTCCCCCCCCCCAACCAGGTCATTGATAAGAAGAAAGTTTCCATATACAGAACTCCAAAATATCCATAGAAGCATCTTTATGATTGTAAAGAATTGGAAACAAAGAAGATGCCCATTGATTGGGGAACAGTACGGGAATGTAAGGGATTATCACTGTGATGTAGGGAATGACAAATGAGCACAAGAAGATTGGAGAGGGCCGGAACTCTGAAAAGGTGTACTTGAGTCCAGGACAGCAGGGTCCTTAGAGTTAAGCTTGCTTTCAGATAATGGTTCTCTAAACATATACTTCATGTGGTATGGGGATGTCATGGTTGCACATGCTCAGTTGCTGTAGTGATGTAATCGTACTGAAGTATTTAAGGGCTGGGAGGACTGGGAACGAGCCTCTCAGCCACAGACATGGACACAAAGAAGACTTCAGACTTCATCTTTGACCAACCATCCTCATGAGTCTCCTGCCTCCTTCACTCCTTCACTAAGACCAAAAACTCGGGTTGATGCCCAGGTCCCCCAGAGAGCTAATCTGGACATTACATAAACTAATATAGAGCAAAGTCCATAGTCATGAAAATGATATACACAATGATTTCAACAATGAACAAACGATCAAAAACAATAAAAATGTTCCAAGATTACAAAGACAATCATGTCCCCAAAGAAGACACTCCTACACCATTCCCTTGAAGAAATAGCATGCTCACAAGTATTGTACATCGTATATATTTTCAGATTTTTTCAACAGGTTGATCAGTTGTGTGGATTTCTTTGTCTTTCCTTCTCTTCTATCTCCCCCATCTCTCTCTCTTGTCTTAAAAAATCCCCAAAACTATTGTTATGTGGGATGGTTTTTGGGGGGATACTGGGGAAAATATTAGATGTTAAAAAAAAAGGTAGAAAAAAAATCCCAAAGAACATCAAGACAAACTTATTCTTAAAAATCAATGAAACAAATCGAAGAGCTCAGACTAAGGTTCTTTTCAGTTCTTACACTATATGCTCTAAGGTACCTCCAAACTGTCTGACATCTGGTGTTTCAAGATTCCTCTCAGTTATAAATGGGGAAAGAGACTTTTGAAAGTAGGAAAGCTATTTTGGGTTTTGGGAGATACAAGATTAAGGAATTATGGAGAGAGAATGAATAGGGGAAAATAGAGAAAGCCTGGCTTGTGTAGCCTGAAAGGAAGAGACCAATTCAAGAAAATTCACTAGACAAAATCCCTGGCAGCCACCAAATCCGTTTTTGAGCATCTTTTAAAAGAATGACTTCAGCTGTGTGACCCTGGGCAAATCACTTAACCCCAATTGCCTCAAGAAAAAAAAATGACTTCATTCTGAAACATATACATGGACCAGAGGCCTTAAAATAAATATTTTTTTCTTAAATTTAAGATTTAGCTTTCTCAATATTTTTAGTGGTCAGAAAAGTATGGACATTTGATCAAGGCTGGGGGAGCATGAACTAGGAAACCAACCAGGAGTTGATTGTAGGCCTCTGTTCTAGACATGTCTCTTCTTCCTGACATCCCAGTATGCTCTTTGCTCAAAGTACCTTAACTCTATTTCTGTATGATTAAGCCTTTAATAGCCAATTCCACATAACTCCTCACTTGTGATAAAATAGATGGTAAACTGATCAAATAGCTCTAGCTAAGAACCTACCCTCTCCTAAAAGCCCTGGACCCCAGCCTGTGCCTTCATTTTAGGATTAAAGGACCACTGATAGAGAGCTGGAAGAAACCCCAGAGGCTGGGTGGCTGGTTAGACTCCTTTTTTATATTAGAACATGGGATCCATGAACATGAAGTGTTCTTACTTCTGCTTACTGCCTATATGGCCAGGGGAAAATCACTTTAAACTTTCTGTGCCTCAGTTTCCACATCTATAAAACAAGAAAAGCCAACTAAATGAACTAAATCCAACTCTAGATTTTATGACTTTTTTCATCTTTCAGTTTAGTAAACTGTGTACTTTAAAAGGGCGGTCATACAAGACTCAACCAACAGAGACTGGTTTTCTGAGTGTAGAACCCAAGTGCCCCAAGCGTAGATTCCAAGTTCCCCGCCTACAAAATCCAAGTTCCTAGCCTATCCACTTTGAGCCTATAGGCCACTGTTTCAGGATATGGGGGTCTCCTTAAAGCCTTCCTTTGTTTGAGTGATGAGAGGCCCTGGCAACGGAGGCCCGTGGCTTTTAGCATTTACTGGTCTTTCTAACTTTTCTATAAAATATCCTTTAAGCCTTGAAATTACTGCAGTAGACTGCGACAGTACTGCAAAGCCTGATTTATGAGGCGATATGCGCCAAATCCAAACGCACAGTGAGAGTGGACTTGCAGTCCTAATCATATTTCTTACGGAAGGACATGGGCAGGCATGTGTGGGCTATGATCTACATCCTTGGAAGGAACATCCGAACCGATGAGATCACAGAGCCATTGGCGGATTCTTCAAGGACTTGTGATGTCTTTCGTGCAGGTCCCTCCCCCACATAGATTTCAACCTTTCACCAACTCAGTAAATGATCTTTAAGGGGCCACTTTCTGTGGTCCCCAAATTCATGGCTCTATCTCCAAGCCCAGGGTGCTGAGCACCTCTGAGCTTAGTTTGGCTGGGCCATTTCAAAGCCCTTGTTCAAATCTCTTTGAGCTCATGAGGGCCTGGTAGAATTTGGGGTATCACTGATAAGGTTTTGGAGAACCTTGGGGGTCCCCTCCAAACCACAGGGAGACATCAGAGGACTCGAGTCCTTAATTCAGATCGAATAGGGACTCACTGGTAAACTATCTCACTGAGAACACTCCCTCCACCAGTGCAGATGCATACCTGCTCTGCAATGAACAGGGAGTAGTTGTGGGACTTGCCACTCGAACCCAGGTCTTTGTAACTTTAAGGCTGGCTCTCTCTATACTAGGCTGCTGCTATTCCTGATTGTTCTGTGCCTACTTGGGGCTGTCATAGGAAATCAAGGGCCTTCCTGAGCCATTTACCACCCACCGAACAAACACATCTAGCTAGTTCCTGCCACTGCATCTTGGCCATCAGTGACCCTGTGGCCATCAAGTGACCCTGGTGCTAGATGAGGATATATTTGGTCTCATGTTTGAAGAGCGGGAGAGGAAGGATAAAGAACGCTGTTGTCCTTTGAGCCGGGGCTCAGAGTTGCCTGAATCCTTGCTATTAACTTTATTAATTCTATTACTTTGAACTAGTCAAGCAAATACAGAGGGAAGGAGGGGCTGTATTTAAGATGCTTATCATTGCAGCACCTAAGTAATCAGACTAAGTGGTTGGAGACACCAACAGGATAATAAGAAAGAATGATGATGGGGCATCTTGCCAATAGCAAGTATCCATGAATATTTATTCTTAATCATAATTATAAGCTATAGCTAAAGAGGGATGAAAGTGGCTCTCTGGTGACTCTAGTATAATTGAAAGCTTCTCAGCAACTTCCCCTCCCAGGGTCAATCTGGGGGCCTTGTCCTTAGAGGATGTCAAGCTTGCCTCACCAAGAAGGTCTCCTAGTTTTCTGACTCTCCCACAGTGGGACCAGCCCCTAGGTTCCTCTAATCAACCAGTGGACATGCATTTGGTGATAGAATCCATGAGCATTCAGGAAAAGCATGGGACTAGGCTTGTTCCAGAGGCCTGAGTTACAGTCGTTTATTCATTCGTTGATTCAAAGTGCCGACTCCATATCTCCCTTGGAGATGTGCGAACTGTGTTATAATATGCAATGTCCTATGATTAAGGGCCTCACAGTGGTACGTTGTAATAATTAACTAGAGAAGCGTTTAATAAGGGCCGACTATGTGTCAAGCACTGTGCTAAGGAGTGGAAATAGGAAGAAAAAGGGAGGCTGGAGCCTGCCCTCCAAGAGTTTCCATTCTGATAGGAGAGACAAGATGTGTGTACAGCCATATACACAAAAGACCTCCCAAGAAAGCACAAGGTAACTTTAGAGGAGCAGGTGCTAAGGAGGGGCATGGACCAAGGTAGTACTTGAGCTAAGTCTTGGAGGAAGCCAAGGAGCCAGGTGCAGGTGCAAACATGGCGCCAGCCTAAGGCAAAAGCATGGGGATGGATGGATGGATGGCATGTATCAAGCAAAGTGCCACGGGAGCTTATTTCTAGCTTCTCCTGCCTAGATCTTGTTCGCACATAATTGTTTGCATGTTGTTCCCCTCATTAGGTTGTGAACTTCTGCAGGGAACTGCTATTTTTGTATGTCTCTGTCTCCCTAGTGTTTAGCACATTGTAGGTGTTCAATAGATGCTTCCTGACCGACCCATCCAAAGCCAGATTTGACCTCACGAAAATAAGTCTTCTTGATTCTAGGCCCTATCCTCTATCCAAGCCCTATCCTCTGCACCACCCAGCTGTGTTCTGATCTATATCTGGTCACTGGACCCAGATGACGCTGGAGGAGAAAGTTGAGACTGGTGACTTTGCACACACAGCCTTGTCTCCCTTTGATCCAATTTATTCGCATGTCATAACATCCCCTATCTCTCTGATATCACAGTCACCTTTGAGAATGAAAGACAAACAAACAATAAGGACGACAATAATTGACCGATTGAGGTTCAAGGGAAAAGGTCATTACCTAGAAGAGGGATTAGAGGAGGCTTCCTGTAATAGAGGGCATTTAAATATGTACAGAATTCAGCAGATGGAGGGCATTCAGGCAGAAGTAACAGTGTGAGCAAAGGCAAAGAGATGGAAAGACTGAACAGGGGGAAGGACGGACAGAGAGTTCAATTTGACAGGAGGATAAGAGTGCATCCACAGGAATAATATTCCACTCAATTCATTTGTTATGTGTAAGGCACAAGACTGAGTACCGGGAATTCAACAACCAAAACTCCAAAGTACTTCCACTATCACCAAGGCTGGTTAGGTAGGTTGGTTCCAAAAAGTAGAGGGCAGAAAACTGGGAGAAAACTTTTTTATATCCAAGGACCTCATTTCTAAAACATAGAGGCCTCTGATAAAGACCCATTTCTAAAATACATAGAGAATTGACTCAAATTTATAAGCCGTTCTCCAATTGATAAATGGTCAAAGGATATGAACAAGTTGCAGATGAAGAAATTAAAGTCATTTTTAGTCATATTGAAAAAAATGCTCTAAAAGCTGATGAGTAAAATGCAAATTACGACAATTCTCAGGTTGACTAAGATGACAGGAAAAGATAATAATAAATGTTAGAGGGGATGTGGGAAACCTGAGACACTAATACAGTTGGTGGAGTTGTGAACTGATCCAACCATTCTGGAGAACAATTTGGAACTAGCCCAAAGGACTATCAAACTGTATATATCCTTTGATCCAGCGGTGTCTCCATTGGGCTTTTATCCCAAAGAGATCATAAAAGAACCTACATGTGCCAAAATGTTTGTGGCAGCTCTTTTTGTGATGTCAAGGAATTGGAAACTGAGTGGATGCCCATCAGTTGGGGAATGGCTGAATAAGTTGTGATATATGAATATATTGAAATATTATTGTTCCATTAGAAATGATCAGCAAGATGATTTCAGAAAGGCCTGGAGAGACTTCCATGAACTGATGCTGAGTGAAGTGAGTAGAACCAAGACAACACTGTGCACAGCAACAGCAAGATTATGTGATGATCAATTGTGATGGGCGTGGCTCTTTGGACTTGTGATGGAGAGAGACATCTGTATCCAGAGAGAGGGCCTGAGTGTGGATCACAACATGGTATTTAATTTAATTAATTAATTAATTAAATTTTTTTTATTACCATTTTTGTTGTTTGCTTTCTTGTTTTTCTCTCTCTCTCTTTTCTTTTTGATCTGCTATTTCTTGTGCAGCATGATAAATGTGGAAATATGCACATGTTTAACCTGTATTGGATTACTTACTGTTTAGGAAAAAGGATGAGAGGAAGGGAGGGAGAAAAATTAGGAGCACAAGATTTTGCAAGGGTGAATGTTGAAAACAATCTTTGCATGGATTTTGAAAATAAAAAGGTATTATTAAAATAAAACTAAATGAAATGAAATTCCTTGCCTTTTGTTCTTTCAAAAAAAAATAAAAAGATCACTTGTGAATGGGCTTATGTGAATGGAGAAAAGAAAGGGACCTTATGAAGATAGAAAGGAGAAGATTGGGATTGGTTATGTGGGCTAAGGACAAAGAAGTAGTCAAGGATGACACTGAGATTGTGAGCTGAGGTGACTGGGAAATGGTGGTCTCCTCCACAGAGAGGGGGAAGGTAGGAAGAGACTTGAGGGGACAGACAATGAAATCAGTTTTAGACACGTTGGATTTTAAAAGATTCACTTCAATGTGTCTGATAAGCAATTAGAGATGTGAGAGTGGGGAGTCTAGAGAGAGATTAGGGCTGGACAGATATGAGTTATTTGAATAGAAATGATCATTGACTCCATGGGAGCTGATAAAATTACCAAGTAAGAGTATAGAGGGAAAAGAGGGCCAAGAACAGAACCTTGAGTGACAACCACCATTAATAGCCATATGTTCAGAAGGAAGCAGAGGAGGCAGAGGAAGGATGGATGGACAGGTAAGAGGAGAAGCAGGAGACAGCCAGTCATGAAAACTCAGAGGGCAGAAAGGATCCAGGAGAGGAAGAGGATCTACTGAGGCAAAGTTTGGAAAGGAGTCAAGGAGGATGAACATTGAGAAATGCCCATTGGATTTTTCAATGAAGAGATGCCTGGGAACTTGGGAGAGAATGGCTTCTTGAATAATAAGGCTGGAAACAAGGCTAAAGGTTTAAGAGAATGAGAGGAAAGAAAGTGGAGGCACCTGGGATAGATGGCCTTTTCAACCACAAAAAGTAGGGGAGATGTGGGATGATACCAAACAGGAATGGATGCTTTTTGCAGATGGAAGAGACATGGGTATATTTGTAGGTGACAGGGAAGTGGGACATTGAGAGCATGAAGATTGATGAAAGAGTAGAAATGGTATCAGAGACAATCCACTGGAGAAGACAGAATGGGATGTGTCAAGGATTCATGGAAAAGAGGCTTGACAAGGAAGGAGAAGGGCCGTGTCTTCATGTGAGCCGGGAGGGAGGAAGGAGAAAGTAGGGGCAGGTATCTGAGTGACTGAGGAGAAGGCCCATTCTCATTAAATGGCCTCCATTTTTAGGCAAAATATGAGTCCATGTTTTCAGCTGAGAGAAACTCGAGGAGAGGAGAAAAAGGCTGGAAAACGGGCAGTGGGGAGGGGGGCTGAGAATCACTTAAGGGATCACTAAAGCATTGCCTTATTCCAACGAGGGCCAATTTGTATTTATAAAATATAAATGTGTAACAGACCCAGGCAGCAGAGCTTTGGTCATTTTTCTAGCTCTGAGAATTCAGAGGTACGTGAATAGGAATTAGAACAGCAGACAGCAGGAGTAATAACCCATGGCTGGCTTTTGGCAGAACATTATTGGGGACGTAGGGGTAATGGGTTTGAGAGAACAATAATAGAGTTCAACTGGTTCACTGAAGGGGCAAAGGTGGCCAAGGGTGGGAGTGGAGACACTGTAGGATGATGGCCAAGGTGAGAGTGGAGACACTGTAGGAGTGATGGCCAAGGTGAGAGTGGAGACACTGTAGGATGATGGCCAAGGTGAGAGTGGAGACACTGTAGGATGATGGCCAAGGTGAGAGTGGAGACACTGTAGGATGATGGCCAAGGTGAGAGTGGAGACAGTGTAGGATGATGGCCAAGGTGAGAGTGGAGACAGTGTAGGATGATGGCCAAGGTGAGAGTGGAGACACTGTAGGATGATGGCCAAGGTGAGAGTGGAGACAGTGTAGGATGATGGCCAAGGTGAGAGTGGAGACAGTGTAGGATGATGGCCAAGGTGAGAGTGGAGACAGTGTAGGATGATGGCCAAGGTGAGAGTGGAGACAGTGTAGGATGATGGCCAAGGTGAGAGTGGAGACACTGTAGGATGATGGCCAAGGTGAGAGTGGAGACACTGTAGGATGATGGCCAAGGTGAGAGTGGAGACAGTGTAGGATGATGGCCAAGGTGAGAGTGGAGACACTGTAGGAGTAATGGCCTTAGAAAACCACTGAAGGGTGAAAGGGTTGAGGAACAAAGTGAGAATGAAGAATCCGCTGAGGGCAGGATGAAAGATAGAATGATAAAAAGTTCCTGGCTTCTTCCTTCTCCTTTTCATCACAGTGATTCAAGACAGTAAGGTGGAATCAGCCCCAATTTCCATAGGGGCTGGGAAAGGAAGGTACAACTGATCCCCATTGGTGCCGGTCCCTGCTTGCCTCAGGGAGTAATCTTATCAGTACCTTTCTCTGCCAACCCCACCTAGTGACCCAAAACCTGGTCAATGGGGTGATAGACATAGTACTGGAAGAGATCATAGATAATATCCATATTATCATAGATAATATCATTTTCCAAATGAGGAAACGGTGAGGAATTGACTAGCTCAATGTCAAATTGAGTTAGTGATGGACCCAAGTTTGCTGACTCCCCCTAGTCCAGGGCTTCTCCCACAACACCTCACTATTACCTGTAACCAGGCCAGATCTTATGGATTCTCCCGCCATGACCTCTCTCGCATCTGTTCCTTTCTCTCCACTCTCAAAGTCATCACTTTGGTTTAGGGGCCCATTGCCTCTCACCTGGATTATGGTGATTACTTCTTACTGGTCTTCCCACTACAAGTCTGTTCCCTTCTACTCCATACTGTACACAGCTACCAAAGGGACACTCCTTTAAACTTTGAACATGTTCAAAACCCCTACCAGTGGCTCCCAACTGTCCACAGGACAAAGCTCAAACTCCTTAGACTAGTAGTGGAGGTTGGCATCCACAACCTAACTTTATCCTCCCACTGAAGACTTTGAACTGAGGATACCAAGCTTCCCCTCTTGTCAAATGAACAAATATTTTGGGCTGGTCTTTGACTCAACATTGGCATTCATCTTTTGGCTTTCCTTGAGATGTTTTCTCTCCTCATTTCTACTTTCAAAATGCAACTGAAGGCTCACCTACTCCAGGATGCCTTCACTGATTGCTGCCTCCTTTTTTTGAATGCCTAGGGTACTTAAGTGCCTGTAATTCTCATTTGGCCCTCTATGGCCAGAATTATAACTTTTCTTGTATCTAGACATAGATGTGCCCCGTCCTCCCCCCTATTTAGACACCTTGAGACATGAGTCATGTCTTATACATCTCTTATGGCCCACATGGTACATGTGGGCATTCAGTTCTACTGAATAATTGGGGTGGTGCCCCAGAGACACCTGTTTTCCATTGGCAGTAAGACATAGAGGGAGGGCTAGAAGCGTAATCTCAGCTAAAGGCACCAAACTCCAACTCCTTCCTAGATCCAACCCTTGGAAGGCCCAGAATCTCTCTTAGTCCCTCTGCACACGCCCAGATGGATCGAAGTTGGTTTCCTGCACCTTCTACTTTTTCCTGTTAGTGTTAAAACTCTGATCTCGGCCCAGTCTGCTGTTGTTTAATCATTTCCATTGTGTCTGACTCCTATGTGACCGCTTCTGGGGTTTTCTTGGCAAAGATACTGGATAAGTTTGTCATTTTCTTCTCCAGCTCATTTTACAAATAAGGAAACTGAGGCAAATAGGGTAAAGTGACATGCCCAGAGTCATACAGCTAGTAAGTGTCTGGGGTCAGATTTGAACTCCTGAAGATGAATATTTCCGATCTCAGGCCCGGCACACTATCCACTGGGCCATTTGGCTGGCCCTGCCCAGTCTAAGAGGTATGAATACATTTCTAGACAATAATTATAATCCATCTGGCAGGGATTTGCCCCTACTTCACTAAGATTTTAATTTCCTTCCCAAAGATGGTCCGAACATATCATTTCTCTACTCAATAAACTCAAG
Organism: Sminthopsis crassicaudata; assembly: GCF_048593235.1. Classification (NCBI taxonomy): domain Eukaryota; kingdom Metazoa; phylum Chordata; class Mammalia; order Dasyuromorphia; family Dasyuridae; genus Sminthopsis; species Sminthopsis crassicaudata. The sequence goes on along the minus strand of NC_133623.1, from coordinate 64,608,427 downwards.
TGGTCCCCTGTTCCCTCAAGGATCAAGCATAAACTCCTCTGATTGGCATCTGAAAATCTTCTCAAGTTGGCCACCAAAGGTTTTTTAGAGCTTTTAACTCACTATTCTCCTCCTCCTCTAAGATTCCTTCCAGGAATCCTGGCCTCCTAGCTGTTCTGCATACAAATGGTGGTCTTCAATCCACCTCTCAGAGTCCAGCTCTTTCTCCCTTGCATCTTCTAGATTCAGCCCAAGCTCCAATTGCTTGCCAAAGTACTGGTCCAGGGGCAGCTAGAAAACCCCCATCCCAAACAAACTTGCAAGCTTTTTATGTGTATTCTCTCTCGGTTCATATGCATGAATGTTCCCTCCTCCATTAAAATGTTAGCTGCTTGAAGGCAAGAATCAGTTGACTTTTTTCTTGCACGTCCCACACCCTGTAAAGCACCTGGCTCTTAGGAAGTGCTTACTAAATGTTTATTGATAGTTTGATTAGTACAGGTTAAGTTACATTTCTCTAAAGCAGAATCAAAATGAGTAAAATACAGGCAAGCTCTCAGCATGCAAGGTTAAATATCAGAGTAGACTCGGAAATCAAAATTCTCAGAGATTCACTCATTACAATGAAGATGAAATGAATAACTCTAACACTGCCAGACAGAAGCTCTCTTTCCCCTAAGGTCTGAAGTCTCCATTTCCCCCAATTCATCTTCTTCAATGAGAGCTTCAAATGTCTCTTTAAAGAAGCACTTCCTTCGATCCTACTTTGTTTCATTGGATTGTTTGTTTTTGAGTTTTTTTTTCCTTTTTTTTTTTTTTTTTTTTTTTTTTTTAAAATGATCCAGATACACAGAGCTTAACACTGGGCTGGGATGGAGTGAATCCCCTACCCAAGAGAGGCCTAAAAACCTATTTCTAGGTGAATCATGATGACATATAACACAGCCACCTTGGAGACACCATTAGACACATTCTATAATTGCTTTCAATCTGCTAACTACATGGTTAAGAGGAATCTTAATTGTAGTAAGAACTGAGGACATCTTCAAAAAGGCCAGAAGACGATTTTCTTTTTTCTTTTTCTTTTTTTTTTTTTTTCAGAGATGATTTTCAAATGCCAATCAGAGGAGTTTATACTTGATCCTTGAGGGAACAGGGGACCACTTGAGTTTATTGAGTAGAGAAATGATATGTTTGGACCATCTTTGGAAAGGAAATTAGAATCTTAGTGGAGTAGGGGCAAATCCCTGCCAGATGGATTATAATTATTATCTAGAAATGTATTCATACCTCTTAGAATGGGCAAGGTCAGCCAAAAGGCCTAGTGGATAGAGTGCCGGGCCTGAGGTTGGAAATATTCATCTTCAGGAGTTCAAATCTGACTCCACTTCCTAGCTGTGTGACTTTGTGCAAGTCACTATTTGCCTCAGTTTCCTCATCTGTAAAATGAGTGGGAGAAGAAAATGACTAATTTGTCCAGTATCTTTGCCAAGAAAATACCAAATGGAGTCACAATGAGTCAGCATGATTGAAAAAAGTAGTAGCTATTCTTTTGTCTACTCATAGTTAGAATCTTTCACTGACAGTACAGTGAGAGACAAAACCATGAGGAGAGAGGTCTTGGGCCCATCCAACAGAGGAAAACATGGGGTTCCAGGGGAAAAAAAACCCAAACGGGGCTCAATCCTTGGCCTCTAAATTTGTTCTTTACCATCATGGGTGAAAGGGTCAGGGCCTCAGATCTTAGAGAGCAAGCATCTTATTATCCCTGCATCTAAGTTTGCAGCTATCTTGGCATGTGTCCAGAAGAACAAAAATGACCTTTAGGTGCGACTTTGGGAGCTAGCCCAATGATAGTTAAGATGAGGACCCACTTGATACATTCAGGTCTTGTAACATATCTGGACTAGAAGAATCGAATGGGACCAATGTTATATAGAAGCTGTGTCATAAGTCCACTCTCCTCATGAAGTGGGCTGGCGAGGATGCATCTCCAGGGTGTTTAAGGGAAATATCTGTTCTTTTCTTTTCTTACTGTATATCTGAAGTAAAAACCGCCTTATAGAAGCAAATTGATGTAAAAAAAAACCCAAACAGGGCTCAATCCTTGGCCTCTAAATTTGTTCTTTTCCATCATGGGTGAAAGGGTCAGCGCCTCAGATCTTAGAGAGCAAGCATCTTATTATCCCTGCATCTAGTTTGCAGCTATCTTGGCATGTGTCCAGAAGAACAAGAATGACCTTTAGATGCGACTTTGGGACCTAGCCCAATGGTAGTTAAGATGAGGACCCACTTGATACATTCACTGAGGAATTGAGCAGTACGAAGATCCCGAGGGAGCAAGGTATAGCAAATCTCAATCTGGGAGAGCAAGGACAGAGGTACGTCTGAAAATCATCTGCTTTTATATTATAGTTAAACCCATGGGAGCTGATGACATCGAGTGAATTAATGTAGAGGGAGAGGACAAGGAAAGAGCAAAACCTCGGGTTCCAAATTGTTCTCCTTCTCCTCCCTCCCCCCCACAGCAAGCAATCCAATATAGGTTAAACATGTACAATTCTTCTAACCATATTTCATTTTTATATAAATTGTTCAGATTTGCATTTCTCTTTTTGTCAGTGATCTGGAGAGTTCTTTCACGTGACTGTTACAGTTGGTAACTCTTTTGAGACCCCCTCAAGTGAGGGATGCCAAGGAGCCAGTTTGAGCCAATTGTTAAATTTTCAACATGAACAATCACACCTTGGAAATTGAAAATGCTATAAACCAGTGTTTGATTTATGGTTTTGTTGATTGTATAGGACTAAGAAAGTTAGAGAAGATGTTAATTATTTAGATTATTACTTATTATTAATATATAATTATTTTATTAATAGTTAATTATTTAGATTTTTACTTTAGATGAAACTGAAAAGTGTATCTTGTCTGTGGCTTTGGAGAGCCAGTTGTTAAACATTTACCACCACACCCCAGATTCCAGGACTCCATTTTCAAAGTCTTAGGAGAAAAAGAGGAAATGGTCCAGCTCTTGCCCCGCTCTTGGCCAACAAGCCAGGCAATAGCTCTCCAATTTGATGCTTCAGCAGTCTGGCAATTGTAATTTGGCTCCAAGAAATGACTAGAATATGCAGAGGAAAGAAAAATCCAGCCAAATAGAGCTTAGAGTAGCAATAAAAATAACTGAAATTGAAATAGCACTTTTAGGTTTGCAAAGCATTTTATGTCCATTAGGTCATTGGAGACTCACAGCTACCCTGGAAGCCAGGTGCAATGGGTATTATTGTGCTCAGTTGAAAGAGAAGCAAAGTAAGCTGCTGAGAAGTTCTGACAAAGGCTGGATTTGAATCTAGGCCTTCCTGACTCCAGGTCCAATACGATCTACCACACCATTATGGAGTTGGGCCCAGGGGAGGCCTCATAAAGCTCCCACAGTGCTGGGCATTGCAGGGCATTCTGGGGACTGGACATGGTTGCCCAGAGCAGGACTGGGGAATAAGCACAGTGCATCTCTTTGTTGAAGTACATTGGGCCCAGCATAAAGCTAGGCCTTAGTACTTACACAGGCCCAGAAAGTGCTTAGGAGGGAGCCTAGGAAAGAATACTTTCCAAGACACTCAGTCTCAATTAGATAAGCTTGTATAAACTCAAATCCTCTTCAGGATCATACTCTTGGAACTGCTGAGCAGATGTAGCCTCCATCCCCAGCCAAACACAATGCTTTGCACATAGTAGGCATTTAAGCATCTCTAAGTATCTGTTTAGGGCAGCTAGATGGCTCGGGTGGGTAAAACACAGGGCTTGGAGTCAGGAAAAAGCTGGGTTCAAGCCCAGCCTTGGACCCTTCCTAGCTGTATGACCTTGGGCAGCTTACTTCACCTTGTTTGCCTCAGTTTCTCCAGCTGTAACCATCCCAGTATCTCTACTAAGAAAACCCCAAATGGGGTCACGGCTGAAATGACTATACAACAAACTTCTGTTTAATAAAATGCCTTCAGTACCTTACTTTATTTTTCACAGCTCACTCCTACCTCAGTGGCCAAGTGGGCAAGAATGTGCCAAGGACCTAAGCAATATCTAAAGTGCTTAGCACAGCTCTTGGCACACGTTGTTCAGTCATGACCCCATTTTGGGGTTTTCTTGGTAAGGAAACTGAAGTGCTTTGCTATTTTCTTCTCTAGCTCATTTAACAGATGAGGAAATTGAGGCAAACAGAATGAAGTGATTTGCCCAGGATCACACAGCTAGGAAGTAGCTGAGATCCGATTTGAACTCATGAAGATGAATCTTCATGATTCTAATCCCTCTATCCACTGTACCACCCAGCTGTCCCACTCTTGGCATATAGGTAGCACTTAATAAATGTTTTGAAAAAACTGGAAGAGATCTCAATGTTTATAGAATAACAACAATAACAACAACAAATACTACTACTACTACTACTACTACTGCTACTACTACTATTCCTGCTGCTATTACTACCACCACCACCACCACCACCACCACTATACTACTACCACCACCACTACTACCACTAGCATTACTACCACTACTACTACTACTGCTACTACTACTATTACTACTACTACTATTCCTGCTGCTATTACTACCACCACCACCACCACCACTACTACTACTACCACCACCACCACCACTACTACCACTAGCATTACTACCACTTCTACTATTACTACTACTACTATTCCTGCTGCTATTACTACCACCACCACCACCACCACCACTACTACCACTAGCATTACTACCACTACTGCTACTACTACTATTCCTGCTGCTATTACTACCACCACCACCACCACCACTACCACTAGTACTACTACCACTACTACTACTACTGCTACTACTACTATTACTACTACTACTACTATTCCTGCTGCTACTACTACCACCACCACCACTACCACCACTACTACTACTGATACTGCTACCACCACCATTACTACTTTTTTACATAGTGCTTAAGGTTTGTTAAGCACTTTACAAATATGATCTCATTTGAGCCTCACAATTCTGGGAGGTGAGTTCTATTATCATCTCCATTTTACAGATTAGGAAACAGAAAAATTCAGGTGAAGTGATTTGCCCAGGGCCACACAGACAATAAGAGTATGACTCCAAGTCACTGGCTCACTCTCCACACTGTGCCATTCACCAAGAAGGCAAACCAGGGCAGGATAAAGCCCTAGAACAAGACTTTATATTTAGTGTCAGCCCAGGGTGAATAAAGGCTTTGCAAACTCTTGGACACTTAGGACTGCATAGGAAATCTCTGCAAAGAACTGGCCCATATAAACCAAGGAGAGGGCTGGGTGGCACAGAACCCCCCAATTCCAGAATTAAAAGGGACCTCCATGACCATTTAATCCAACAAATGGTCTCCCAGACTTTACTTGAATACTTTTGGGAAGGGGGAACTCACCACCTCCAAAAGCAGCTCATTCCACTAATTTTCATGAGTTTGTATGTGTGTGTGTGCTTTTGTTCCAGCATCAAGCCTCAGCTTGCCTCTTTGCAATCACTACTCACTGCTCCTACATCATCTCTGTGGGGGCAAATAGAACAAGCCTCAACTTTTCTCCCACCTCACAACCTTCTGATAATTGAACATGGTAGCATATGTCCACTACCTCTCTCCTATACTCTTCTATTCTCCAAGTTAAAAATCCTTAATTCCGTTAATCTTGCTTTTAAAAAAATTCAATTTCATTTTACTTTTAGCTCAAATTCTCTCCCATCTACCTTCCCCATATCCCCCAGGGAGAAAACAAGGAAAACAAACTCCTTTATAAACATATACAGCCAAGCAAAACAAAGTCCCTCCTTGACCTTATGGAGAATGTGTCTCAGTTTGAACCCTAAGTCCGTTACCTGTCAGGAGCCGAGGAGCATTTTTTATCCTGAATTGTTTATTTAGTTAGACTCAAGGCTCTTCAGAATCCTGGTTGTCTTCCTTCAGACACTCTCTAGCTTGGCACGCTTTCCAAAATGGTGACTCCCAGCACTGACCAAAATACTTCCAATAAGGGACAACCAGGGCAGGAGAGAATGGAACAATCACCTCCTCAGTCCTAGAAGCTCTGCCTCTCTTAAAGATTTCTTGGCAGTCACCTTTAGTGTTGACTCATATAGAGCTTGCGGTCCAACCCCCAGATCTTTTTCAGCTCAACTGTTGTTTAGCCCCACCCCACCGCGGATCTGGTACTTGCAAAGTTGGGGTGAGGTTTTTTTTTTTTTTTTTTTTTTTTTTTTTGGTAAGTTGGGAGAAAACCTAGTGGAAGATTTTATGGTGATCCATATTGGATTTCATTTTATTTAATTCAACCCAGAATTTAATGGGATCCCAGATTCAGAGTTTACAAGTGAGCAAATTAAAAGACAAGAGGAGTGCCATTATTTGACGAGATCATCAGAGAGTAAATGGCAAAGCAGGGTTTCAATCCAACCAATTCAAATTGACAAGTATTAATTAAACCAGCTGCATGTCAAATGCTATGATAGCTTCTGGAAATATGAAAATATGAAATTCTAGAAAATAAAATATGAACTATATACAAAGTAATTTCTGGAAGCTTTAGTTTTTAAAACTGGTTCTGAGTAGTGGAAATCTAAATTTTTGTCATTCAGTGTTTGTTAGTTGTCCCTCCCAAGTCTGCAACTACCCCTTTATCCAAGTTATTGACCAAATGTGAAAAAGCACGGCCATCTAAGCACAGAACCCGGACACACCCTATCTAAGGCCTCCTTCGGAAGTCGACAATTTTTAGTTTCGATATTCACTAGTTTTAAATCCACCTAATACGTTTCCTTCTCCACAAAAAAGTTAGCAAATGTTTTGCTACAGATGTACGTAGCCTATATTGCCTATTTTATGTATTGCTCTGATGGTGTCTGGAATAACAGCATCTACCCAGTAAACCGGGTCTTACTGCCCTTGGGCGGGGTAGGTTACACTGCACCCCTCCTTCAGGGTTCTCTAGAACCCTGTAAGCAGGCCAAATTATCTAGGCTTTTATGGGCTAAAGCCCCCACAAACTGTATTTCCTCATTTTTAGAGGTATTACCTTTTCCAGAGAAATACTGACTGAAAATATAGCAAGAACAAACATAATTTTCTCTCAATACCTACCTCGGATGATATCTCTCCGCTTCTGGGAAAAGGAAGCATAAAGGAATCCAGTAGGTTCACAGTTTCGATCGGTTCCTAAATATCATCAGTCCCATCAAGTTCCAAATCTGAAGCCCACCGGGTCTTATGTCCCTGGTTCTTGCTAGACTGGCGACAACGTTCAGCCACACCCAGGAATCCTAGCTCCAAGGTCTCCGTGACTCAAGCTCCTAGGTCCGGGAACTTCATCACTCTCGGTACCCAGAACTAAAAAGAAAAAAATAAACCAATGACCCGAACTCTTCTCTCAAACGCAGGGTATAAGGGGAAGGGGAAGGTGACCCTTCCTCCTTCCAGCCCGTTACATGGGCAGACGAGACCTTCACTCCTGGGCAATCCCCGAAAAGAAAGTGCGAGAATCTGCCCGTTTGGTACTTTTAAAGACGCAACTAGTTCCAACTACATGACCAATCGAAAGAGACTACTCCTACTCACGTGGTACAGTAATGCAGAATCCCTTCTCACAGAAGCAAATCCGTTGTGTTTCCCATGCCGGTGCCTCCATCTTGGGCTATATGGGCATGTGCCAAAGCTCAGTAACACTGGTAAACCCTTGAAAAAGGGAAGTCAGGCAGGACTTGTTTTTGAGAAAGCTATGTTGATTCTTTTTATTCACCGTTGATTTTTAACATCTTCGTGAACCACCCTTTTTATGAATATAATCCGGATTTTTCCCAGGCGTTAAAATTCAGAACACTATCTTAACTTTGGTAGGATGAGTTCCTCTGTTTACTTTGGAAAATTGGGGACACTGACCTCTTCTCCAATCCGGCAACACATCTCCCCTTCTGGGGGTCTTTTAGATATAACTAAATCCAAAGAACCTAAGGGTGCACTTCAGCTCAGACAGGTGACTTGAACTCCTCGAAAGCCATTAGGTATTCTCTTACTATCCTTTCACTTTTCTCTCATTCCAACTCCCTCTTTGCTATTATTTTATACTTTCCTATCAAAACGATCATTTTCCTTGGCAGAAGCAAAATAACGATTAAGTGGCTCTAACTACTTTCTGCAGATTATTGTTCTATTCATCCTGACCAAGGGTTTTATCCCCTTTTGATTCTCCTCTTTTCACCAATATAGCTAAAATACCTTTTGTTCTCACTAGCTTTCCTCATTCACCTTGATTGATTATGAATTTTCACACTCCTGCTCTGCTCTATTCATAGAGAAGCATGCCATGATTTGTATTTATTCTTCTTGCTCTTGTTTGTTTCTAAGTCTTTTAGAAATATAAAGAGGTTCCTGAGTTCCCCATGTGTCCACATCGATTTTAGTAAACAATTCTATTTATTCCCCTCATTGCATTATTTCTCATTATGCCTTCAGAAATTCATTCTTGAGTTTACCATCTCTCTCAGAATGAATGATTAGCCTAGTAGAATTGTAGTCCATGAATTCTGTCCTATACTTTCTCTGAACCCTTTGAAATCTGCTTTCTCAGAATCTAGAACACAAATCTGACCATTCTTTTCGCTCTTCTATAGCAAATTTTAAGATATAACAATTTCCTGCAAGATTCCTGACATTTCCATTTCACCAATGAATTCTTTCTTTTTGGTAAAATAGACCCAGAATAGAATTTCCCTTTCTTCCTCTACTTTTTATAGGATGAAATGATCATTAAGCCAAATTTAAAAAAATACTAGGTGCTCTTTTCTTGAGAGAACTCTTTCAGTAGGTGACTGGATAACTAAAATTCCCTATTGCTACTTCTTCCATGCCTTTACCTCGATTTCTTTATTGAACTCAGCAATCAATCCATCAATCAATCAACTAAGAAGCGTTTCTTAAGAGCCCATTCTCTGCCAAGCACTGTACTAGGTGTGGGGACAAAAAAGAATGAAATCACCCCCAATCTCAATGAGCTATTCTATCAAGGGAGACAAGTAATGTCTTGCTAAGGACAACTCCACTCTGAGGCAGGCTGACTGACTGGTGAATCCTTAGCCATATTCTTCTCCCAATATGCAAACTTTTCAGTTCCCTTCTATGTATAGCTTTTCCCCTCCCCCTTTACCCTATAAACTTTTTGAAAGTAGGGAATAGCTCATTTTCTTATTTTTATATTTCCAACACTTTCCTTTCCTCCTCCTATTTTCCCTTTCCCCTTCCTTCCTTCTTTCCTTTCCTTCTTTCTCTCTCTCTCTTTCCTTTTTTCTTTCTTTCTTTCCTTCTTCCTTCCTTCCTTCCTTTCTTCCTTCCTTTCTTTCTTTCCTTCTTCCTTCCCTTCTTTTCTTTCTTTCTTTCTTTCTTTCTTTCTTTCTTTCTTTCTTTCTTTCTTTCTTTCTTTCTTTCTTTCTTTCTTTCTTTCTTTCTTTCTTTCCTTCCTTCCTTCCTTCCTTCCTTCCTTCCTTCCTTCCTTCCTTCCTTCCTTCCTTCCTTCCTTCCTTCCTTCCTTCCTTCCTTCCTTCCTTCCTTCCTTCCTTCCTTCCTTCCTTCCTTCCTTCCTTCTTTCTTTCTTTCTTTCTTTCTTTCTTTCTTTCTTTCTTTCTTTCTTTCTTTCTTTCTTTCTTTCTTTCTTTCTTTCTTTCTTTCTTTCTTTCTTTCTTTCTTTCTTTCTTTCTTTCTTTTTTCCTTCCTTCCTTCCTTCCACATGTGGAGATTCATTTTGCATAACTATGCAAATTTATAATGGATTTTGTTTTTATTATCTTAGACACAGAGGAGGGAGAAGGAAGGGAGAGAATGCACAACTGAAAATTAAAATTAAATTAAAATAAATGAAAACTTCTTTCATGACACTCCTAGGTAGTAAATAATAGTTTGATTGTATTACAAATGAAGTTTTCCTCTGTGACAACAAGCATATGAATGGTTGAGGCACTCTAAAGCTGTTTCTTCAGTGACTGACAGCCATAATAATCATGTGCAACAATTAAATTTACACAGCAATTACTCTCAGCCCTGGAGTGCTTCTAAGTGCAATGTATTCTTTCATTTTGACCTGTCATTGAATTGTTTCAACAATATAAGGATACAAAATTTGAGCAGCAACTAATTCTCAATGAATAACATTCAGATGCTCATTTGTATCCTGTGCACTGCAATAGAGTAGCTATGGATTGACTTTCCTCTGTTACCTTGTAATGGTATCTCATCTGCTACATAATCATATAGTCAAGATGTTACAAATGTTTGCTTTCTTTGCAGAGCAAATATCAGACTATTTAAATAGCGTGATCAATGAGTATGCTAATTAAAAGCCATCATGAAACTATTATGAGCTAGCATAAATGTCTACAGAATAAACTCATATTACCTTTTCATTGCAGTGAGTTAAGGCTTTTTCTTACAAACTTGCTTCATTCAGCCCTATATCACTACTCTTCTATCTGATGTACTTTTTCTTTCCTTCCTTCCTTCCTTCCTTCCTTCCTTCCTTCCTTCCTTCCTTCCTTCCTTCCTTCCTTCCTTCCTTCCTTCCTTCCTTCCTTCCTTCCTTCCTTCCTTCCTTCCTTCCTTCCTTCTTTCCTTCCTTCCTTCCTTCCTTCCTCCCTCCCTCCCTCTTTCTTTCTTTCTTTCTTTCTTTCTTTCTTTCTTTCTTTCTTTCTTTCTTTCTTTCTTTCTTTCTTTCTTTCTTTCTTTCTTTCTTTCTTTCTTTCTTTCTTTCTTTCTTTCTTTCTTTCTTTCTTTCTTTCTTTCTTTCTTTCTTTCTTTCTTTCTTTCTTTTCTTTCTTTCCTTCTTTCTTTCTTTCCTTCTTTCCTTCTTTCCTTCTTTCCTTCTTTCCTTCTTTCCTTCTTTCCTTCTTTCCTTCTTTCCTTCTTTCCTTCTTTCCTTCTTTCTTTCTTTCTTTCTTTCTTTCTTTCTTTCTTTCTTTCTTTCTTTCTTTCTTTCTTTCTTTCTTTCTTTCTTTCTTTCTTTCTTTCTTTTTCCTTCCTTCCTTCCTTCCTTCCTTCCTTCCTTCCTTCCTTCCTTCCTTCCTTCCTTCCTTCCTTCCTTCCTTCCTTCCTTCCTTCCTTCCTTCCTTCCTTTCTTTCTTTCTTTCTTTCTTTCTTTCTTTCTTTCTTTCTTTCTTTTTCTTTCTTTCTTCTTCCTTCCTTTCCCCCCCTCTTTCTTCTTCATTAAATAGTATTTTATTTTTGCCCCAATTACATGTCAAGAAAATTTTAGTATTTATTTTTACAAGAGTTTGAGTTCCAAATTTTTCTCCCTCCCCTCTTCCAAAAATGCAAACATTTCCATATTAGTCACAGTTATGAAAGAAGAAATAGATCAAAAGGGAAAAAACATGAGAAAGAATATGTAAGTGAAAAAATTATGCTTTGATCTGCTTTCAGAGTCCATCAGTTCTTTATTTGGATATGGACAACATTTTCCTTCATCAGTGCTTGTCTTAGATCATTGTGTTGCTGAAAAAAGCTGAGTTATTCATCTAGTTGATCATCACACAATGTTGCTGATGCTATATACATTATTTTCCTAGTTCTGCTCATTTCCCTTTGCATAAGTTCATATGCGTGTCTATGTTTTTTTGAAATCTGCCTGTTCATTTTTTTATTGCACAATAGTATAACATTATATTCATATACCACAGCTTGTTCAGTCATTCCCCAACTGATAGACATTCTTTCAATTCCCACTTTCTTGCCAACACAAAAAGGACTGTTTTGAATATTTTTGTACATGTAGGTCCTTTTCCATTTTTTATGATTATCTGGTGTATTTTCAAATGAACTGGTTGGCAACACCAGTCAGTTGTTTAGTAGAGTTTTTATGAGTGTAGCTAGAATGCCAGTGGTGGAAGAGAAGGTTGTATCTGAAGAGATTTTTTTTCTTTACAAAGGTTAGTTTATATTATTTTGTTATCAATGCATTTTTTGTGACAAGTACATGCACGTTTGAAGCATTATAGGTTTGTTCCCACAACAATCAACAACCATCATAATCACAGTACAATAATTTTTGTGTTTGTGAAGCAATTATATCAAATGCTTAGTGCATCTAAATGCAATTCTTTCTGTTTCTCAATTTGTCATAGAATTGTTTCCAAGCAATACAACAGTTCAACATTTGAGCACAAACCAATCTCCAGAGGATAGTTCTATATAAAAATTGTTTAAAATGAAGTAATATATGCAATTTAACTTCAAATAATTTATCACTTAATATAGTGCTTGTCATTAGCTAGTAGGAAAATAAATATTTTATTTTATAAATGGCTACTCATTTTCAAAGAAAGTGAATATTTTATTTTATAACTAGCTACTCATTTTTGTTGACTGGCTACCCAGTTAAAAATTTAAAAGGTGGATTTCATCTCAGCAAGAGAGCTTATAAAATTCTTCTATAATTTTTTATCAAATGTTTGTGTGAGAGAGCATTTTTATTTAAATCTCATTTTAAATCAAATAGGAAAACCCCTCAATTTAGAACAAGATTTAAGACAGTATTTGATGTCTAGGCAAATATTGCAAACTTTCATTCAAATAAAAAAGTACATTATCAAATTTAGGTTTGTCTATTATCATTATGAAATATTAAACATCTTTCAAGTTGTAACTTATTTCATTAAAATGTTATGTTTGACAAAATTTGTAAATTTAGTTGAATATAACTTTAGTTGAACAAATTTTAATATGAAGTCTTGAAGATAATAATAAACATTTCAGGGCTTTATGGATCATATCTTTTAATTCTTATAGGATGCTCCAACAAAAGATTTATAATTGTTTTTATAATTTTATATTTGCTCTTCATGATTATACATAAAAGATAATACAATCTTCCTAATTATACATAGAGTACAGTTTTATACTTTATAATTATATAATGTAAATTTTAATTTAGAGCTTTGGGTGACAGAAATTCTCATTGTGTTATTATAAGAACTAAATGAATATGTCTTAAAAAGATTATCACTAGTATATATTAAATTACTCTATGGATTTATAATTATTTTTCTTTTTTTTTTCTTGTAGAAAAGAGTTCACAGGAAAAAGAGAAAAAGTTCACATCATTGGAACATTGATGATGAGACGTTGTACGAGAAGGGACCTTCCAAGGCCATCACACCCCCATAGGCCTTTTTGGACCAAAGGCCTACAATATGGTATAATCCTCTTCATCATATCAGAAGTCTTCTTTTTCGTAGGCTTCTTCTGAGCTTTTTATCACTCAGGAAGCACCATCTTAGACAGTCACCTTGAGAAGTAGGTTAAGAGGACTGTCCAGAGTCATTGAGCCAATAGGGTCAGAAGTGGGACTTGAAAACCAGGTCTTCTTAGCTCTAAGGCCAGCTCTCTATCCTTGATGTCCTGCTGCCTCTTATAAACTGGAATAAATAGAAGATAGGTTAACACAACATAATTGGGAAAAAAGGACATGAGCAATTGAGAGGATAAAGAATGTCTTCATGTAGAAGGTAGCATTTAAAGTCTCCTTTAAAAAAATAGTATTTAATTTTTCCAAATACATGCAAAGATAGTTTTCAACATTCACCTCCCCAGGACAGCAAGCCATCTAATATAGGTTAAACATGTGCAATTCTTCTAAACATATTTCCATATTCATCATACTGTCCATGAAAAGTCAGATCAAAAGAGAAAAATGAGAAAGAAAAAACAAGCAAATGAACAAACAACAGCAAAAAAAGTGAAAATACTATTTTATTCAGCATGTTGAAAATAAATTTTTTTTCTCTAAAACCCACTCCTCCAAATTTCCATTTCTAATGAGCTCACTATGGTTCTTCTAAGCATTCAAATTTCAATTCTAGAATGACCCTCAGTTCTTCATTTTCCTCCCATCACCTTGTTCCTGTGTCCAATTAGCTGGAAAGACCTAGCTATTCTACTTCATCCATTTCTTTTTTCTGTTCATGTGGTCTGAGGTATATTGCAATGACCAATGCAGACAATGTAGTATATAGTGAGTAAGGCACTGAGCTTACAGTCAACAATACCTGAGCTCAAATACCATCCTGATACATTTACTGTGTGACTGAGCAAATCACTCTGTGCTTCATTCTTCACATCTATAAAATTAATTAGGGTCATGGCATCCTGTAAGAACCTCAATCAGAGTCTTACATGAACTGATGCTAAGTGAAATGAGCAGATCCAGGAGATCATTATATACGGCAACAGCAAGATAATACAACGATCAATTCTGATGGACGTGGCTTTTTTCAACAATGATACGATTCAGACCAGTTCCAAAGACCTAGTGTTGAAGAGAGCCCATCTACACCCAGCGAGAGAATTGTGGGAATTGAGTATGGACCACAACATAGGATTTTCACTCTTCTTGTTGTGGTTTGTTTGCATTTTTTTCCTTTTTGATTTGATTTTTCTTGTGCAACAATATAATTGTATAAATATGTATGCAGATATTGGACTTAACACATATTTTATCATGTTTAACATATATTGGATTACTTGCTATCTAGGGGAGGGGGTGGGGAGAAGGGGGAAAATTGGAACAGAAGGCTCTGCAAGGGTTAATGTTGAAAAATTATCCATACATATGTTTTGAAAATAAAAAGCTTTAATAAAAAAGAAAAGTTATCCATGTATATCTTTTGAAAATTAAAAAGCTTTAATAAAAAAGAACCCCCATCACTTTCTTCACCCCAACTTCTTAGTGTCCCTAATTCAAGGTTCAATCCAAATATCATCTCCTACAAGAGACATTTTTTGATTCTTCCTCCCTCCAGATATGATGTTTAGAAGCAATTGAACTAAAGAGAGGATGTAGGCCCAGGAACCTATAAGGAGTTACTTTGGGACAGAAGCACATGGAAATCGCACATACTTTCATGTATAGGGAAAGACAAAAGTTTCTGGACACAAAATTTGGGGACCCTTATTTCTAGAGAAAATGAAGAGGGGTTCCTAGGCAGTTAGCCTTTTGGGGAGAAGAGAATGTCATATAGGCTAGCTAGATCTAGAAGAGCAGCAGGAGAATCTAAGTCATGATATGAGGAAACAATAAACTTGAAGATTGCCCTCTGCTATCAATGAGTTATTCAGAGAGTATAGCTCTGACAGGAAGGGGGTTGCCTATCTAGCACCCCCAATTGCATTTTCTTTCCTGTGGAGAATCCAAGCTCTCAGTAGACTAAGAAAGTCCATGAGACAAGATGCTACATGAAGCTCTAAGGTGAAAGTAAAATTTATGAGGATGTTGAGAGGCTACCCATCCAGCATCTCATTTGTTTCCTTTTCAAGGGGATTACAAATCATAGAATAACACTATGGCTCTGAGAGACTGTGGTCTCTGGGCTGAAGTTCAGACCCACTGGAGAAAAAAGAGGAAACTTGATTGATTACAGATTGCTATGGATATTTTTGGTGTTTTCTGTGAAGTGAAATAAAGGGTGTCCTATATCCAATATATGTGTTGCTGCCTTCGATGCTTATGTGGGAATTGGTGATATTTTTACTCCTATTGTTGTAGATTTAGACAAACTTGGGTTGAATTTCCAAGATTCAACCCAATACATGTAAGTCCAGAGACAGGGGTAGGTAATTGGTCTATATAGGGCACATATTTAATTTTTTAAAGGCTTGGGCCTTTAGACTCTTAGTATATTCCTAAGCCCTTAGTCTTAGAACAGTGTTATGAACTTAGTCCTAGTACCAGACATAGAATTTGGTACCTACACAGGTCTAATATTAACCTAGGACTAATATATATAATATTATATTTCATATATAATATTATATAATATAATAATTCATGTTCATATTAGCTCAGGGTCAGCTCTTTGGGCCTGGCACAAAGCTGGGTGTCTAGTGTTAGCATAAGTGAGAGGCATGGGATGCTAACATAAGGCCAAGCAATTAATCCTATTACAGGGCTGAGCATATGGTAATAGGATCAGAGGATTATAGATTCAGTGCTGGAATGACCTCTGAGGTCATTAGGCATAGGGCCCAGGCCTGAGTCCAAGGCTAGGTCTAGGCACAGAGTTGTTTTTTTTAAATTTTTTTTATTTTAATTTTACTTTTTAATTTTTTTTTTCCCTGAGGCTGGGGTTAAGTGACTTGCCCAGGGTCACACAGCTAGGAAGTGTTAAGTGTCTGAGACCAGATTTGAACTCGAGTCCTCCTGAATTCAAGGCTGGTGCTCTATCCACTGTGCCACCTAGCTGCCCCTAGGCACAGAGTTTTAATGCAGGACTTGGCACTTGGGCCCTTGAAGAAGCAGCAACATTTAATCCTCTTATATGGCCAGTAACTCAGCTCTAGCTCAAGACTGACTCCTTAGCGTTAGGATGGAGCCTGGGCAATTAGTATTAGCATACACCAACTTATTTAGCTGAAGTAACAAGGCCCCTTATCGGAGAGTCAGGAGATCACATGTGTTAGGCAAGTAAAACCACTGCCACCGTCTCCTATCAAAGGCTGCTAGAGAAAGACCATTGGGGAAGGGTCACTGGACTTGCCAAACCGTGGGGCCAACACTCCCCAAACCATAGCTTCTGAAGACCCAGAAAAAGAAGCATCTCAGGGGCAGCTAGATGGCACAGTGGATAGAGTGCCAGTCCTGAAATCAAGAGGACCTGAGTTCAAATTTGACCTCAGACTCTCAATACTTCCTAGCTGTGTGACCCTAGGCAAGTCACTTAACCCCAATTGCCTCAGCAAAAAAAAAGAAAAGAGGCCTCACAAAGTCCTTGGCCTTGGCAAATGTTTCATTTTGGGGAATTGATAAAATTTTTTTAAAAAATCAATGACAAGATGCTAAAGAAAATGAATTAGCTTTGCTGCTACACACCCAGGACCAGAGGGCCTTTCCATCTGCCCTGCAGCTGAACCCTCCCCTTTATTATGGTTCCCTGGGTAGAATGCCAGTTCCTTGACTGTGGGAAACTCTAAACATAAAGTAAATGCTTAATAAATGCTATTCTATTCATTCATATTACAGCAAAGCCAGGCACTTCGTACTAGGACAGCGTCAGGAACTTGTTTGTTCTAAGACTTAGTTCTAGCATCAGAGCAAGCATTTTGTGCTAGAACAGGGTTAGGGCATCTTGGTTTTAGCAAATGTTCTGATGTTTCAGCCTAGCCTGTGGCTGGTTACTTAGTCTTACTTCAGGGCTGGGGGACTGGCATCTGCTGGAATTCGGTCTGCTCAGATTAGAACACCTAACAAATTCTTGTCTTGTCATTATCATTGCAAGTCAGTGAGGGAAAAGCTATGGTTAAATTTTAAATAGAAAATAGAAAAAAGAAAAACAAAAAGAAAACAAAACATTGTCATGTGCACAAAAGAACATAATAGATGATCCAGAATATGAGAAAATAAATTTCCTTTCAAGAAAGCATATATAACAAATTCTATACATTGTGTTTTGAACTGTCCATCTTCTTTTTGCTTTCTTGGAAGTTTTCTTTTATTCTTTGCTGTGCATTTTTTATTTTATTCCTTTTTTTCCCCTTTTTTTTTTCATTTTCTATCCAGAGTTTATTAGGATTGCCTTCTAAACATTCTACTGAACCACTTAGAAGATCCCAGTCTTTCGTAGCTGATCATTGTTCATTCTCGTTGTTACTGTATACAACGTATTCCTTGTTCTACCTGTTTCACTCAGCATCAATTCATGTACTGTTTATTCCTTCCCTTCCCCTACTTCCCTCAAGCAAGCTATAGTTAAGCACAGACATCTATATCTATATCCATATATCTCTGTGTATACATATATATATATGCATGTATATACATACATACACATGCATATATGCATATACATAGATATCTACAATCATACATATATTCATATACATCTATGTAAGGTTGCATTATGCTTGTTTGGCCTCCGTTTCGCTAAAGGTGGACAACATCGTCTTTCTTAGATCCAAGTCTTTCCATATGTTTCTAAATCTATAAACTCATTGTTTCCTAAATCACAGCAATATTCCAATCTTATACTATCTAGTTGTTTTGAATAGTCTAAAACAACAAATTAAAATGGCTGACAAAGTGTAGTTTCCCTAGTTTTCTCTTTTGATTGAATCTATTTTAACTTTAACTTTGAGGTCAATAATTATTACCCCTACTTTTTTCTAATAAATTCTACTCCAGCTCATTATTATTATGTTTGTGTGTATAGCTCGTTTCCTATCCCTTTTGACTCCTGCTACCTTGCCTTGCTGTTCCTAAACCTACCTCCTCCAAGGATTCTTCCCTTATCCTCTCCCTCCCACCCTTTTCTCCCATCCATCCCTGTAGCAAGCTGTTGTCTCCAGAAGCTGCCGGATCGCTCTCTGGGAAAGGATCTGCTGTGTCTACTCAAATCTCTCAGACAGATTCTTCTTCCTGTAGTGAACCGTTGTCTCCAGGCAGTTGCTGTTAACTCTTGTCCAGAGAAGTGACTTCCCTTCCTGCAGAGAGCCCCGTCAGGCCTGATGTAATGCAGAGACCCTCTTCTTGAATCCTGGCTCTGAATCTCCTCCAGCTCTTATCCTTCTCCAGGCCGATCTGCTCTCTGGGCCCAATGCTGTCTCTTTTATCCTCCCAGAGAATGGGCGTGGGATAATGCAAGGGCTTCTGGGAAGAACCACCCCAGCCAATGAGCTTGCCCCCTCTATCAAGTCAACCTGAGTTCTCACCTTGTAATTGTCCAGAAAACCTGAATTCTCACCTTGTCACTGTCCAGACAACCTGAGTTCTCACTTAGTAATCCTAACACATCCCCTTCATTATTCCATCCCCATTAATCTACACCCTTTATCCCATTCCCATTATAATCTACATTTGCTTCCATACCCCCCTTCCCTGATTCCCTCCTCTTCTTATTTCTTATTTAATTTAAATGACTTTTATACCCTTCTAAATGTATATATATTATTCCCTCTTTAACCCATTTCTGTCGTGAATGGGATTCCAGAAGTACCAGCCCTCCTGCCCCATCTAATTGCTCTGTCAGTTATTTGCATAACCAATTACTCTTTTTACCTATTCCTGCAGTTTGAGAGTGATATCATATTCAGCCCCACCCGAATCTTTTTTCAAACTACCCACTTACAAAGATAATCTTAGGGGGGGGGGCAGCTAGGTGGCGCAGTGGATAGAGCACCAGCCCTGAATTCAGGAGGACCCGAGTTCAAATCTGGTCTCAGACACTTAATAGTTCTTAGCTGTGTGACCCTGGGCAAGTCACTTAACCCCAACCTCAAAAAACAAACAAAAAAACCCCCCAAAAAACCCAAAAAAACCCCAAAGATAATCTTGGACAAATGGTTTATATTTCCATGTATATAAAATAAAGAGTTTGTCCCTTGAAATAAATCTTTGATGTTATTTCTCTTGGATTTTATAGGTCAAATTTTCTATTAAGTTCAGATCTTTTTGCAGTAAATTTCTGAAAGTTTGACCATTCATTGAATATCCTTTCTTTTTTAAATTCAGGATTATGTTTAATTTTGTTGTGTAGGATATTTTCCATAGCAAACCCAGTTCTTTTGCTCTGATATGTAGTGTTCCAAGACCTGTGATCTTTTAATGTAGCCACTTCTAGGTCTTGTGTGATTCTAATTGTGATTGTCATATTTAAATTGTTTTTTCCTTGTTGCTTATAATATTTTCTCCTGATTCTGGCCTCCCGTATCAACGCAGGTTCCCTCAATCTTCCCTGACTCAGACTCCAGCTCCCCACACTGCACTGGGAAAGTGAAAGTTTCTGTGGCTGGGCCTTAGGCTACCTCTGAACTCAGTTAGCCCCAGAGCTCCCTATAGACTGTGTCAGGGGAACTAGCCAAACCTAGATCCTTTTATCTTTCTTCAGACTTTCTCTGTCCCAGGAGAACCACTGTTCTGCCCCAAGTCTTATTTATAACGGTTCTATGAGGCACAATTTTGTCTTGTTTGGGGGAAGGAGATCTTGAGAGTTTGGAATTTTTGGACCTACTTCACCATCTTCCTAGAATCCTCTTTGCTCATTTCAAAGCTTACATTGAAAATTGATCATTTGCCTCTCATAAGCCAGTTTGGGCCGACTCCAGCACACTCCTGGATGGTTCCATCCTGAAAGGAGAGTGACAGGAAGGCTAAAGCTCAAAATCAATTGAACTTGAGAAGAAAATCGAAGAACAACAAAAACAGTTGAATTTTATTCCTTTGTTTTGTTTGAGCTCTATTGATAAAGTCTCAAAGAAAGGGGAGACCATGGCTCTGGATAAATAGGACAGTCATAACCGTGAAGGCAGAACTGCTTGCTCAACTCTGATTTGGCTTCTGTTTTGTTTTGTGTTGCCAACCTGAGTATTCTTTGGATTAGAAGAGACAGAACAAAAATGGCTGATCAATAGTTGAGAGAAAAAAACACCTACTTGGCCTTGAGTACATCACCTAGCTCTGATGAACTAGATTCTCAATAACCAAAAGAAGTGACAGATGTTATTCCGGAATCAATGTCAATGGTCTTGGAAAGAGTGTGGTAAATGGGAAATTTTCCAAAAGATTAAAGAAAGGCAAATCTTGTCATAATTTTCAAAAAAGGGAAGAAGGTACAACACTATTTCTGGTTTTTTTTTTTTAATCCACAAAAAAGACTAGAAATAAGTGGACCTTTTCTTAATATGATAAATGGCAAGGATGTCTATTATCACCACTATTATTTGAGAAATGCTAATGGTAGCAATACACATGAAAAAAAATGGAGAGGATAAGCATAGCCAGAGGGGAAACAAATTATCATTTTTGTAGATAATATGACATGGTTTATTTAGAAAACCCGGGAGATTGAAACAATTAATTTTGGCAGAAACAAAATATAAAATAAAATAACAGATTGCTAGGCTTTATCAACAAAACCAAGCAAGAAGAGATAAAAAGAGAAATTCCATTTATAATAACTACAGGATATATGAAATACTTGGAAATCCACCTATCATGACATACCCAAAAACTATATGTATAAAACTATAAAACATTCTTTATAGCAATAAAGATTGACCTAAATAAATGGAAATATGTTCATTTCTTCTGGGTAGGCTGAATCAATATAATTTAAAAAAAAACAGTACTAGCTAAATTAATTTATTTATTCAACATTATACAATTCAACCGAAGAATTTTTTTAGAGAGCTGAAAAAACAACAATAAAATACAACAGGTCAAGAATCTTAGGGGAAATAATGGGGGGGGGGTAAAGGAGAGGGGAAATGAGGGGAAAGGTACAGGACCTCATAGTACTGGGTTTCAAACTGATTAAAAAGCAAAGCCAGTCCTTGGGGCAGATCAAGTACACAGTATCCAGATACACAAAAACATAGTTACCAAGTATCAGTAAACCTATCAATCCCAACCACTGGGTTAAGGACTAATTATTTGCAAAAATTTCAGGGAAAGTTGTGAAGTAATCTCATTGAAATTAGGCTTAGAGAAAGATCCAAATACCACAATAAGTTCCAACTGGATACTGGACAAATATAAAAGGTTGTATCATAAACAAATTAAGAGGAACAAAGAAGAAAATATCCTTCTTTGTTACTATGGGCATGGGAAGTGTTCATGACAAGGCAAAGGATGGAGGAGACCATAACAGAAAAAAATGGATTATTTTGGTTACATAAAATTGAAAAGGTTTTGAGCAAGCAGAATCAATGAAGGGAGAGAAAATAAATGCTTGCTAATTAAAAATAGATAAAATGCATGAAGCAAAAAAAAAGGGGGGGGAACTAATGTTCAAATCCTGCCTTGGTCACTTCTTGGCTGTGTGATCCTGGGCAAATCATTTAACTTTTCTCAGCCTCAATTTTCTTGTCTATAAATTGGCGTTAATAATAGCATTTACCTCTTAGGATTATTGTGAAGATCAAATGAGGTAACAGTTTTCTTTGCAAGCTTATAAGTACTACATAAATGCTCATTTATTCATTTAAATAATTAAAAAAATAATATATAATAAATATTATGAGTCTGAAAACTATAGGTCAATAAGCTTAATTAATGATTACTAACAAATTTCAGTGGTGTTCTAGCAATTAACAACCGGCTCTCTCAGTTCAAATGTACACATGACACGTTTTAAATTTTGATCTATTTTATTGATCTATTTTGTTTTGTTATGTTTTAGCTATACTGGGGAAGAGTCTCCAAAAAGGGATAGACCCACGGATCTGGATAGATAGGACAGTGATAACTACTTAGGCAGAGCTCTGATTTGGCTTCTGTTTTTTTTTTTTTTTTTTTTTTTTTTAATCCAACCTGAATGTTCTTTGGATCAGAAAGGACAAAACAAAATTGCTGATGGATAGTTGATTACTTGTCCTTGAGTACATCACTTACAAATGAAATAGAATCTTAAGAACCAAAAGAAGCGACAGATGTTATTCCTGAGTCAAGGTCAATCATTATTTTCTTAATTCCCAACCAGCTGTTGGAGAACCAGGAACACTGACATTTCATAAGGCCGAAGAGCTAAAAATGGTTTTTACATTTTTAAATAATGTTTTATCAGAACATAGCTATGCTCATTCGTTTCCATATCATCTATTGACTGCTTTTGTGCTGTTGCTTCTGCTGTTGTTGTTCCCCCCTCGTTTGTTTTGTTTTGTTTTTTGAAGAAGTCCAACAATATTACAGGGTGATGTATTGACTGGCACACAAATTGGATTTAAGTGAGGTAGAGTTGCAATAGCAGACTAAGCACGGTAGTTGTGACAGACTCCTCGTTTTTACTGCTGCTTGGCACAAAAAAACACACCATAGCAACATTTTGAGTGCAATGCTTATTACCATATGGTGCCGCTCATTTTTTTTTTAAATTTCTAGAACATACTCGTCATGTTAAAACAGGAAAAGAGGAAAAACTAGTTTTATAATATATATATTTTTAGCTCGGGGATATAATTGAAATTTTTCTAAATGAGGAGAACCATCTTCATCCACTATTATTAAACATTGAATGGCAACTTAGCTTTTGCTGCAGACTTGATAATGTTTCTTAATCAACTCAACCTAAAATTACAGGGCAAAATAGCACTTATTTGTAAAACTTGTACTGCAGTAAAATCAATTTGAAAACACTTTCCGTGCTGTCAAAAATTCAAAAATGAAGCAATTTTTCCATTTGCCTGACAATTTGTAGTGGATATTTTTTCTGAACTCAAACTATAGTTTTAGCAGCGTTTTTTACAACCTTGAGGCAAGAACAAAAGAAATGTCCATATTTCAAAATCCATTTATCTGTGTAATTAAGGAGCTTTTACTTAACCTTTCATTGAAAGTGATTAATCTGTAAAGGAGTGACATGCCAGAAGGCAAATGGTAAGAGTAAAAACTAATAGAATCCTACAAATGCCTTCCAACAAATTAATATACTCAATTAAAATTACATGCTTGTGGATTGATATCAGTATTTGGCAGTACCTACCTGTATGAAAAGAATATATATGAAATATAAAAGGTTTCATTACAGATCAACATTAACAGATGAACATTTTGATAATAGGGAACAACACTATGTTAAATCTCCAATGAACAGAAGTGTTATCTCCCTTAAAGAATTCCATTTTTCTTATTAGTAGACACAATCTAAAAACAAATTCTTAAAATTTGAACTTCATCAATAAAATTTTGTGGAATTTTATTTTTTCTTTTACTGTCTATCTTACTGAATTGTGAATCGAAGCATGGTATTTTCACCTTTTTTGTTTTGTTTTTTTTTGCTTCTTTTTCCTCTTTTTTTCCCCCCTTTTGGCATGATTTTTCTTGCACAACATGATAAATATGGAAATGTTTTAAAGTATTGAACACGTAAAACATACATCATATGGGAGATGAGGAAGGGAGAAAAAATTTGGAACACAAATTTTAAAAATGAATGGTGAAAATTATTTTTAGGTGTAGTTGGAAAAATTAAATACTACTGAGGGAAAAAACTAAGTATCTACAATTTTGCCTCTTGGCTCACAAAGCCTAAAATATTTATTGTATGGCCCTTTGCAGAAAAAGTTTGCTGACTCTTAGTCTAGACCAATAGTGTCGAATATCTAGCACACTGGCAATACTCCCAAGTACAGATTAAATTTAATAAATTTAAATTGAACAAAATAAATAACATTTAACAAATGAAATATGTAATTCAACAAAATAAACATGTGTAATATTTGTAAATTTGTAATTTGACAAAATGAAATATAATCGAACATCGATAATGTTTATGTGTAGTTTCCTAAGTCAATATCTTACTGTAGAGACACTTATGTATAGCTTCTATTTGAGTCTGACATCACTGGTGTAAGACAATCAACAAGGGGTTTGTGATCTCTGTTAGATTTTCAGCACTAACGTTTAATAGCTCAATCAGTTATCACACATTCTAGCTGGTTCTAGCATGCCATGTGTAACTAGAACATTTGATGAAAGGAACTGGGCCTCTACAAAAGGAAGTAGTGATTCTAAAGAGTCAGCAGAGCTTCATCAAGAAAACATAAGACCAGACTAAGCTAATTTTGTTTTATCACAAGTTTACTAGAAGAGTAGATCAGGGGATTGTGAGAGATAAAAGTTACCTCAACCTGTGGAGAGCATTTTGCAAAATTTATCAGGCCATTCTTGTAAAAAAGATGGAGAAAAGAGAGGTTCTACATTAAATGAATAGCCAGACTCAGAAAGTAACCATTATGAGAATGGTTCAATGCCAGCTTGGAAAAGGAGGTCTTAACACAGGGCTCCAAAGAGCTATACTTGGTTCTGAGCTGTTTAACTTTGTATTTTTAATAAGTTTTATTGGCCACTTTTGTTTTAACATCAGTCATTTCCAGATATTCTCCCTTCCTCCCACCCAGTGAGCACCTACTTCCCTTGTAACCAAGAGTAACAGTTAAACAAATCCCATTGACACGGTAACTGTATCTGACAGCAAATCACCATTGTCAACCTGCCTTTATGTTTAAAAAAAAAAAAAAAAGATGGGTAAATCTCCTCATTTCTTCTTCTTGTTAAAAAAATAATTTATTGAATCTTTCCTTCCCTTTTCCTTTCCCTTTCCTTTCCCTTTCCCTTTCCCTTTCCCTTTCCCTTTCCCTTTCCCTTTCCCTTTCCCTTTCCCTTTCCCTTTCCCTTTCCCTTTCCCTTTTCCCTTTCCCTTCCCTTTCCTTTCCTTTCCTTTCCTTTCCTTTCCTTTCCTTTCCTTTCCTTTCCTTTCCTTTCCTTTCCTTTCCTTTCCTTTCCTTTCCTTTCCTTTCCTTTCCTTTCCTTTCCTTTCCTTTCCTTTCCTTTCCTTTCCTTTCCTTTCCTTTCCTTTCCTTTCCTTTCCTTTCCTTTCCTTTCCTTTCCTTTCCTTTCCTTTCCTTTCCTTTCCTTTCCTTTCCTTTCCTTTCCTTTCCTTTCCTTTCCTTTCCTTTCCTTTCCTTTCCTTTCCTTTCCTTCCTCATTGTTGCCACTTCCTATTAAAATCACAGTCATGCTTCTCCATCAATCTTCTGAAGTCAACATTGGTCATTATATTGTTTAGAACTCCAAAGGCTTTTAATCTCATCTCTTCTGCATAATCAAGACTGGTCACTGCATAGTGTTCAGCTATATTTTATTGTTTTAATTAGCATTGTCATATTCATTACATACATTATTTTCCTCATTCTGTTTTTTCCTTTGTACTCTGCGTCAGTTCATAATATCTTCACTTTTTTTTTTTTTTTAGAATTCTTCTTATAGTGTCATACCATTCCATTATTCATGTACTACAATTTGTTTAGTCAGTTACCATTTGATGGACACAATGTTTTGTTTACAATTTTTTTGCTATCATAACAAGTATCGCTATTGGTATATATAGGTTCTTTCGTTCTGTCTTGAGCTATATGCCGAATGGAGATATCTCTGGATCAGAGCATATAAACAAATAGTTTTTGGGAATGACTGGACCAATTCAACAGTCCTACCAATAGCCTATCTTCTCCTCCACAATTGACTGTTTCTGAATTTTGTCATATTTGCTAATTCACTATGTGCAACATAATATGGGAGTTGTTTAAATTTGCATTTTCCTATTAGTTATTGGAAGCTTGTTTTCATATGACCATTGATAATTTAAAGTTATTCTTTTAGATTGTGTGATCAACTATGATAGACTTAGTTCTTCTTAGCAAACACAGTGATCCAAGACAAGTCCAATAGACGTGGGCCATTCATATCCAGAGAAAGAACTATGGAGACAAAGCAGATTAAAATATACTCTTTTCCCTTTCTTTTTTTTTTTTTTTTCTTTTTCATGATTTTTTTTCTTTAGTTTGGATTTTTCTTTCACAACATGACTAATATGGAAATATGTTTGAAATGATTGTACATGTATAACCTATATCAGATTGCTTGCTGTTTTGGGGAGGGAAAGGGAGAGGGAGAGGGGAGAGAGAAAAAAATTTGAAACTCAAAAACTTATAAAAATGAATGTTGAAAACTATCTTCACATATAATTGGGAAATATTGGGGGGGAATAAAATAAAATTTAACTTTAAAATAAAATAAAATTCTTCTTTTAGAAACTATTCATATCCTTTGACTATCCAATGGTAACTTAATCTTACAGATTTATGTAAATTCCATATCTGTCCTTGTTATTAAGCTTTTATAAGTATTTTATGTAAATATTTTGCCAGTTGACAGTTTTCCTTCTTATCTTAACTACAGTGATTTTGTTTATATAAAAGCTATTTAATCTTACATAACCAAAATTCTCTACTTTCTTTTTTATGATTCCCTCTATTTCTGGTTTGGTTAGGAATTCTCCACCTGACTACAGCCATGGATGTGAAATCGATTTCCTTCTAGTCTCTTCTTATTTGTTTGATGTGGTCTTTTATATTTAGGTCTCATATCAGCCATTTGGAATTTATGGTGCTATAGAGTTTCAGATTCTGGTCCAAACCTATATTTTTTTAATGCAATGTTTTTCAATTTTTTATCTAGTAGTTCTGATCAAAAAGAGTTTCCCCCCAATCTTACCCCCAGGAGTTTGTTTTGGAGTTGATCAAATATCGAATTAGATTGGTTTTTATTCTTGGTTTTCTGGTCCCCTATTTTGTCTATCCGATTGTCTTCCCTATGGTCTCTTTTTTATCTTCCACTTCTGTCTTTCTACTGACTCCTGTGGTGTCTATAAACACATCCATGTTTCTCTCCTTAAGAAACACACCCTTGATCTCACCACTCCTATATCTCTCCTCCCCTACTGGGCTAAATTTGAGAAAGCCATCTCTACTCGGGGTTTCTGCTGCCTTCCTTTCATTTGATTCTTTTTTTTTTCTTGTGTAATGTCATGAAGTACCTCTGACAGCGTCTCCCCATATAGAAGAGGAAGAGGATTGGGCTGTGGGGAGAATCGAGATGACATCTGATGGAAGTGCCTAAAAGAGACACTAGAGCACATGGAGACATTCGGTACTTGGTTCTGGTCTGTTGATTGTTACATGGTACATGGCAGCCGTTACAGAACAGGAACTAGGACTATCTTCAAAAGGCCATACTCTTTGGGTGACCTTTCTGGCTTGACTCCTTGGTTGACAGGATCTATGAGAGATAATGCTGTAAGGACAAAAAGGTCTGAGGCATTCTCCCTCCTGAAGGCAGAAATGTTGCCTCAGGAAGCAAATCTCTATTTTGCCTTGAAGTTTTCTTTTTTTTTCTGTTTTAGATAAAGGCAATTAATCTGGAGACTATGGCCTCTCAAGTTTCAAAAGGTCAGAACAGTTTGTTTTTATATCACCTAAATTTCTCCCTGAGTTCCTCCCTTCTCCCGGCCTAAAGAACTGTCCTTACTGATAAATAATTTCTTTTAATCATTTTAAAAGTTTTTTCTCTTTAAAAATAATCTTTCAAAAAAAAAACAAACAAGAGAAAGAGAAGCAACAAATTCAGCAAAACATAAAAATGGAAATTATAGGCAATGTTTCACATCCATCTCACTTGCTTTTAAACCCTGTGCAATCTGGCTTCCAATTTCATCATTCAACTGAAATTGCTGTCTCTTCTGATCTCTTAATTGCTAAATCTAATGGGTTCTTCTCATTCCTCAGCTTTCTTGTTTCAAGACACAGGCTTTTGCCTCTGGTGATCCACTCTTTTCTCTTACTTTTCCCTCTCTCTGTTTTTATGTTTCCTGTATCTGTTTGATCACTACTCAGTCTCCTTTGCTGGATCTTTGCTCAGGTCATGTACAATAGCTGTGAGTATCCCTATTATAATTTGTTATGATATTCATTTATCATCATTTGTAATTTTCTTCTCACTTGACAGATGCGGAAACTGAAGCAAGTAGCCCATAAGTATCTGAGTTTGGATTTGAATTGAGGAAGGTGAGTCTTCCTGACTCCAGGCCTGGTGTTCTATCCACTGCAGAACTACCTAGTAGCCCCAATAAACTCTAGTGGCTCCCAATGACCTCCAGGATCAAATATAAAGTCCTCTGCTGGGTGGTTAAAAAGTCTCCCTATCTTTACAATCTTCTTCTTATTCTCCTACTTCTAAGAACCAGCTACACCGGCTGACTTGCAGCTGTGCTTTTTACACAACAGTTGCTAACCATTTTTATCAGTGCTTTTGAGAATGCTTATACAATTGGCAATTAACAATTGACCACAGAGGAAAAGATAAACAGTGGCAAAGGCTTAGCACAATGTTTAGCCCTTAGTAGGTGCTAAATAAATGTTTATAGTTCAATAAACATTGATTTAATTAAATAGCAACTCAGCCACTTACTAACCTTGTGACCTTAGACAAGTCACTTAGCATCTGGAGAGAAGAGTTTCCTCTTTTGTGAAATGAAGTGGTTCTCTAGAATCCTCTGATTTTTACAAGCTAAAACATGGGGCTAAACAGAATTGGATGCAATCTGAAAGGGAGCCACTACTGCGTATTATACTTGACTCGACAAATCAACTTTACAAGTGCAAGAGGTAAAACAGAGAGGGGGAAGAGAGAGAGAGGGAAAAGGGAAAGAAGAGGGAAAGGGAGAGGAGAAGGAGAAGAGGGGGAAAGGGAAAGAGAGAGAGAGAGAGAGAGAGAGAGAGAGAGAGAGAGAGAGAGAGAGAGAGAGAGAGAGAGAGAGAGAGAGAGAGAGAGAGAGAGAGAGAGAGAGAGAGAGACAGAGACAGAGAGAGAGAAAGAGAGAGAGAGACAGAGAGAGAGAGAGAGAGGAAAGGGGGAGAAAGGGAAAGGGAAAAGGAGAGGGAAGGGGGGAGGGAGAGGGAGAAGTGTCCATTGACAAAGGATCTGGAGAATTTCTTGACCTTTAATCTTAACATGAGTCAACAATGTGATGCAATCATAGACTCTGTTAAGAGAAACATAGTGTCCAGGACTAGGGAGTTGGGGTACAGATTGCGTTCAGTTCTGGGCGTCATATTTTAGGAAGGACATTGATAGACTGGAAGGCAAATGAGATGCAGGACAGTTTGAAGGTCGTACCTTAGCAAGAACGATTGTAGAAAATGGGGATCTTTAGCCTGCAGAAGAGAAGGCTTGGCAGAGAGATGAGATCTTCAAATATTTGAAGGACTGTCATATAAGAGAGGGTTTAGACCTATTCCACTTTGCCCCCAGAGAGAATCCCGAATAATAGATGCAAATTGTTCATTCATTTCAAGTCAATTCCACAAGCATTTTTTGTGGGCCTCTATAGGTGTTCTGTGGGTACATCCACCTACAGGACACTGTGCTAGACATATGCAAACAGATAAGAAAAAAAAAAGGTACCTGCCTTAAAGGGGTTTCTATTTGATTGGGATGGGAGGAATACAAAATATAAATGGAAGATCAGGAACAGCTAGGTGGCGCTGCAGTGGATAGAGCCAGGGGCTTGGAATCAGGAAAACCTAAGTTCAAATGCTGTCTCAGACGCTTACTAGTTGTGCAAACTTAGGCAAGTCACTGCACCCTGTTTGCCTTAATTTCCTCATCTGTAAAATGAGCTAGAGAGGGAAATGGCGAACCACTCTAATATCTTTCCAAAGAAAACCCCAAATGGGGTTATGAAGAGTCAGACATGACTGAAACGACTGTTTCATTTGAGGAAGGATAGCCCACCAGCTAAGGAGTTATGGAATGTCTTCTCTTCCTTGAAAGCTCTTAAGACAATGCTCTTAACAGCTGACATCTTTATAATACTATAAGGTTTACAAGCCACTTAAATGGATTTTATTTCATTTGATCCTCACAACAGCCCTGGGTGATAGATGCTATTATTAGCCTCATTTTGAAGATGAGACAACTAAGGCTGACTAAATAACTGGCCCAGAATCACACAAGCTAGTAAATACCAGAGGTGGCTTTTAAACTAAGATTTTCTGATTCTATCTGCAACGAGCCACCAAAGAGACAGATTTGATGGAAGACTCGAGGAAGGAATGTACTAAAACCATGGTGATAACAAATAGAGATCTGGCCAAGCTGACCCAGTCTCTGTAAATTTATGGTACCATGTTGTTATGTTAACTAATAAATTCACTATCTCAATCGCTAGTCACTTACAAACTTTTTCGATGCTCCTCAAAGCTTCCTTAGTTCCCGGTCTCTACACTCTCTCAGCTGAGGACCTTACTTCACATTTAATTGAAATAGTTGAGGCCATTGAGTGAGAGCTTCCCCTTCTCCTGTCCCTGTCATAGCACACAGATGCCTCCTCCTGTTGTTTCCTCCTTCTCCCCTCTTACATAGGAAGCGGCCCTTCTCTTTGACAACGTTAACCCCTCAACACACCCAAGGGGTCCTATTCCATTCCATCTACTCCGACAGACTGTTCTCTCTATCCTATCCACTGTCTTCTCCATTTTATCTCTCTCTCCCTGTCTACTGGCTGTTTCCTTGCCCATTTTCAAGAATCCTTGATCCAGCTCTCTTTCCTTTCTTGGCTAAATTCCATCAAAAACGTTATTGACAATGAGGGTCTCCACTTCCTCTCTCCCTTCACTCTCTGAAATCTGTCTTTTGATCTCATTGGATTGAAACTATTCTCTCCAATTTACCAGTGTTCTCTAAATTACCAAATCTTTTCACAATTCTCATCCTTCTTGAACTCTCTGCAACCTTTAATCCTGATCATTACTCACCTCTCTCTAGTAGTTCATGACACCATTCTCTCATGGTTCTCTTACCTTTTTGGCTGACAATAACCAAACTGGCCTGTGAATTGGGGGAAATGTCTACCCCAAGCGTGTGAAGTCTTCCCCCTGGCAGAATGGGTGGATGTGAACAATTTGTTCCAATGGCCATGAAAGCGGCTGAAGCTGACGCTGTGGAGTGCTGAGAGATTGATCAGACACGGAAGACACTAGGATCATGCGCTGCATCCCAGGCTGTTGCCATTTGTCTTGCTGATGACTTCGTACAATGCTGTCTCATTCAAAACCAATTGGATTGGCTGATTGTAGTCCTTTATTCGACATCACTATGTTAGAGTCAAGGTACAGTATGTCCAACCCTGGCTGATCAGACCAATATAAAGTTGGAATATTCTACCTCAGGCCGGGCACAAATAATCTAGGTGAACATTTGGGATGGATTCTCTAACTCTTTGGCAACTCATGTTTTTTTTGAGCTACTCAATTCTGCTTTGGTCATGGAGCACTATCCTTTCTCTGATGAGGCAGGCCATCCTGGGTGGTCCTGTACCAATGTCTCCCATGCCCCACGATCAATCTAAAAGAAATGCTAGGAGCACAGCAGAGGTCTGTACACAATGTTTGTAGCTCTGACCAGGGCCTTTGATACTATTAGTCATGAGGGCTTAGGGAAAATTATGTCAAATTTGGTTGCCCATAACCAATTTATGTCCACGTCAAAAGATATCACTTTTACCATTTTATAATTTCTTTCTTTTATTATTTTATTATTCAACTATTTTTACTATTTTGTTATATATTATTTTACTATTTGACCTTCTGTGGTGACATGCTAGTACCAAAGCATCAGGTGTGTGTATATACTGGGAGCTGTGGTCACAACCCCATACATAGATATCCCAGGATCTAGGGTCTCTTTTCTTTCTTTTTTTTTTTTATTAATTTTATAATTATAACACTTTTTTGACAGTACATATGCATAGGTAATTTTTTACAACATTATCCCTTGTACTCCCTTCTGTTCCAAATTTTTCCCCTCCTTCCCTCCATCCCCTCCTAGATGGCAGGCATTCTAGGGTCTCTTTTCACAGGACTGAAGTAGCAGGGGGATTCGGCAATCCCCTGAGTGTCTGAGCAACCTTCTACAACACCTCACTGCCTATCTCCTAGGCTCAGGAAATGGCTAGAAAAGATACTCTAAAAAGTATCTGCTTATCCAACCATGTCTGCTTATGGTGGCAGGTGGGGAATCCCATTTTGTGGTTGAAACACACACACAAAATGTGCAAAAACTTTCCCAACGATGATTCCACTCACCACTGGTACAGGGAACGTGTGCACATAACTCTTGTCACAAGAGAACTCAGCAGGTATCGTGCCCAAATCGCAGTCCCGAGTGAAACAAGGCTGGCAAGTGAAGGGTTGCTTACTGGAGTTGGAACTGGCTTTTTTGGAGTGGCTGCTATGATGATGAGTCCCTCAAAGCTGACTTAGGTTTCACCATCAAAACTAATCTAGTCAACAACCCCATATATCTCCAAAAGGAGTGAACAACAGGCTCATGGCAATATGATTGCCACTTGCAAGAAAGCTCTATGCCGTCATCATCAAACCAGCTTTGCTGTTTGTTTGCAAGTGGTCTGGCCTACCATACAGTGAATATGATGAAAATGACGGGGAAATTCAGGAACTGCTAAGCAAAAAATGAGAACTTTACAGGGTTTTCCAACAGTTTTTTTTAACAGGGTTTTACAGTTCATCCATCTCTGAGAACTTCATCAAAAGTAAAATACAAATCGCAACATGACAAATATAGAGTTGCACATATTTAACCCATCTCAGATTACCTGCTGTCTTGGGGAAGTAAGGGAGGGAAGGAGGGAGAAAAATTGAGAATACAAAGTCTTACAAAAATGAAAGTTGAAAACTATCTTTGCATGTATTTGGAAAAATAAAATCCTACTGAAAATTTTTAAAAAATCAAAGTACAAGTGAAGCTTAGTGAGATGCAGGGTTCTTGGCTCAGATGAAATTTAGTTTTAAGCGGATAGTCATAATTCAAAGCACTTTTATGATGCCCTGAAGGATTAGCCTGTGGTGCATTTCAAGTACTCAATGCAGATAGAGCCCCAGGAATCAGTGCTAAGAATGTGGTCATGGAGAGATGGGCAGAATGCTTCCAGAGTGTTCTCAACAGATCATACAACCAATGCTGAAGCCATTGATCTTATTATACCTCAGATTGAAAGCAATCCCCCTCTAGCCAAACTTCCAACTGAAGAAGGGGTTTTAAATATCATTATGTTGCTCTCATGTGGCAAAGTGCTTGGTGTTAATTCTATTCCAACTGAGCTATTCAAGGCAGGGGATCCACTGCTCAGACAGGCTGACTGAAATCTTCTGTGTCCTATGGTAAGAGACACTTATGCCCCAGGAGATCAAGGACACCTCCTCTGTCCATCTTTATAAAGGAAAAGGAAAGAGATTGTCTTGTGACAATCATGGCAGGGGTGGGAGGAGTCTTTCTCATAGTCATTACTCTTGACAGTACAAGGTTTTAGGATTCTTGAGCCTTTACAGAACACTTCACAAAACCCAGCCCTTCTGAATTAGGTAATACTTGAATATGGAAAGAATCTGGTTGGCTATCAGTAGTAGTGAAGTCCTAGAGAATTTCCTAACTCTCAGAGTGATTATGTGACTTTCCACAGTGACTTCTGTCCAACCATGTCACTCCTGTCCTCCATAAGTTACATTCCTGTACTCCATAAATTAAAAAAAACACACACAAATTGCATAAAATACAGGCTCCTTGTTGCTTCTAGAATCAAATATAAAATCCTGTTTCTCATTCAAAGCCTCTGTCTTCCTTCAAGTCTTCCTACAATTAGTA
Organism: Sminthopsis crassicaudata; assembly: GCF_048593235.1. Taxonomy (NCBI): domain Eukaryota; kingdom Metazoa; phylum Chordata; class Mammalia; order Dasyuromorphia; family Dasyuridae; genus Sminthopsis; species Sminthopsis crassicaudata. Next base: position 64,574,363 of record NC_133623.1, on the reverse strand, counting down.
GAAAGTCCTATAACAGACACCTAGATAATACAGTAGCTAGAGCAAGGGACTGGGAGTGAGGAAAGCCTGAACTCAAATCTGGCTTCAGACATTTACTTATTAGCTGTATAACTTCAGCTAGTCACTCAAACTCTACTTGCCTCAGTTTCCTTATCTGTAAAAGAGTGATATTATTACCATCTATCTCTCAGGGTTGTTGTGAGGTTCAAATGAGATAATATTCGTAAAGGGCTTGGCACATAGGAAGTGCTAAATAAATATTTAATATCATTGTTCTCTTCTCCACATATTCTGAGATTTAGTAACATCGGCCTCCTTGCTGGCCTCGAAAAAGCCTCTTCCTCCCTCATTTTGGCTTCCCAAGACAATTTAAATCCCACCTTCTGTAGGAAGCCTTTCCCAGCCCTTCCTCTCCTACCTTCCTTCTGAGGTTACCCTTCTCTTTTCCATCTTGTATGTACAGTTATTTATATGTTGTCTTGCCCATTAGAATGTGAGTTCCTTGAGGGCAAAGACAAAGTTTTTGCCTTTCTTTGTAGCCCCAGAGCTTAGTACAATGACTGGTACAAGTGCTCCATAAAAAAACCTCCAACATATCAAGGGGATCAATGAAAAAAAAAACACAAAAGAAGGTAGTCTAGCCAAACCAGTCCTCAAACTATATTATAAAGCAGTGATTATCTTTTTTAAAAAAAACTTTTTATTTTCAAAACATATGCGCAGTTGATAAAATGGTTAAAAGATATGAACAGATAGTTTGTAGACAAAGAAATCAAAGTTATCTATAGTAATATAAAAATGATATAAATCACTATTGATTAAATACAAATTAAAAACAACTCTGAGTTGCCATCTCATACCTATCAGATTGGCTAATATTACCAAAAAGAAAAATGAAAAATTCTAGAGGGGATGTAGGAAAATAGGAACACTAATGCATTGTTGGTGGAGTTGTGACCTGATTCAACCATTCTGGAGAGCAATTTGGAACTATGGCCGAAGAGCTTTAAAAACTATATATACTTTATTTTATTTTATTTTTTTATTATTTTTTATTTTTTTATTCATTTTTCCAAATTATGCCCTCCCTCCCTCCACTCCCTCCCCCCGATGGCAGGTAATCCCATACATTTTACATGTGTTACAATATAACCTAGATACAATATATGTGTGTAAATACCATTTTCTTGTTGCACATTAATTATTAGCTTCCGAAGGTATAAGCAACCTGGGTAGATAGACAGCAGTGCTAACAATTTACATTCGTTTCCCAGTGTTCCTTCTCTGGGTATAAAACTATATATACTTTAAAAAGATTGTTAGTGGATGGAATTTAATAATTATAATAATAATAATAACCACAGTCTTTATATGGTTTCAAGTTTTACAAAATATTTCATAGGCATTTTCTCATTTCAGCCTTACTGTAACCTTTTAAAGTAAATACTGAATTTTTTTCTTTTAATTTTTCTTGATTTTTTTACATTTTAAATGGTATTTCATTTTTCTAAATACATGCAAAGTTATTTTTTAACATTCACCTTTGCAAAACCTTGTGTTCCAAATTTTTTCCCTCTCCTCCTTTCTGCTTCCTTCCCAACACAGCAAGCAATCTGATATAGGTTAAAGGTGTTCAATTCTTCTAAAGATATTTCATATTTGTCATGCTGACCAAAAAAATCAGCTAAAAAGGGGGGAAAACATGAGAAAGGGAAAAAAACAAGCAAACAACAACAAAAGGTGAAAATATTATGGTTTGATCCACAATCTTGTCGCTGCTTTGTACAATGTTCTCTTGGTTCTGCTCACGTCACTCAACACCAGTTCATGTCAGTCTCTCCAGGCCTCTCTGAAATCATCCTGCTGGTTGTTTCTTACAGAATAATAATATTCATAATATTCATATACCATAACTTATTCAGCCATTCCCCAACTGATGGACATCCACTCAGTTTCCAGTTTCTTGCTACTGCAAAAAGGGCTGCTACACTTTTGCATTTTTCCCTCCTTTATGATCTCTTTGGGACACAGGCCTAGTAGAGACACCACTGGATCAAAGGGTATGCACATTTTGATAGCCCTTTGGGCACAGTTCCAGATTGCTCTCCAGAATGGTTGGATCAGTTCACAACTCCACCAATAATGTATTAGTGTCCCAGTTTTCCCACATCACCTCCAATATTCGTCACTACCTTTTCCTGTCATCTTAGTCAATCTGAGAAGTGTGGTGTGGTATCTCAGAGTTGTTTTAATTTTATGCATACCTTTTGATCCAGAAATATCACTACTATGTCTATGTTCAAAGACATCCAAAAAAGTGGAAAGGACTCTATTTGTGTAAAAATATCGCAATTTTTTTTTGGTGTTGGCTAAGAATTGGAAACTGAAGGGATGTGCATCAGTTGGGGAATGGCCCAACAAACTGTGGTATATGACTGTAATGGAATATTTATTGTGCTATAAGAAATGACAAGCAGGATGATTTCAGAAGAAGTTGAAAAGACTTACATGAACTGATGCATAGGGAAGTGAATAGAACCAGAAGAACATTGTGTACAGTAATAGCAATGTTGTTGGTTGAAGAATTGTTAATGACTTAGCCATTCTCAACAATACAATGAGCCAAGACAATTCTAAAGGACTAAATGACTATCTGCCTCCTGAGAAAGAACTGATATAGACTGAATACAGACTGAAGCAAGCTATTTTTCACTTTCTCTCATTTTTTCTTTTATTCATGTTTCCTTGTACAAAATGACTAATAAGGAAATGTTTTATATAATTGCATACTATAATCTATAACTGCATACTATCTCAGGGAAGGGGGAAGAGAGGGAGGCATAGAATTTGGAACTTAAAACTTTAAAGAAAAATGTTAAAATATTTTTAAAAAACAAGTGTGAGAGTTACTTCCTTTCCCCATCAAACCTTTCTTTTTTAAACTTTATTTTTTATTAAAGCTTTTTATTTTCAAAACATACGCATGGATAATTTTCAACATTAACCCTTGCAAAACCTTGTGTTCCAATTCCTCCCCTTCCTCCACTCCCTCTCCTAGATGGCAAGTAATCCAATATATGTTAAACCTGGTAAAATATATATGTTAAATCAAGTATATGCATACATAATTATATAATTATCTTGCTGCAGAAGAAAAATCAAATCAAACAGGAAAAAATGATAAAGAAAAGTGTAAGCAAACAACAATAGAAAGTAAAAATGCTATGTTGTGATCTACATTTAGTTCCCCCAGTTCTCTCTCTGGGTGCAGATGGCTCTCTCCATCACAAGACCATTGGAACTGGCTTCAATCATCTCATTGTTGAAGAGAGCCACATCCATCAGAATTGATCATCATATAGTCTTGCTGTTGCCATGTACAATGATGTCCCGATTCTATTCACTTCACTCAGCATAAGTTTTTATGAGTCTCTCCAAGCCTCTGTGAAATTATCCTGCTTGTCGTTTCTTATAGAACACTAGTATTCCATAATATTCATATACCACAATTTATTCAGCTATTCTCCAAATGATGGGCATCCACTCAGTTTCCAGTTTCTGGCCATTACAAAAAAGGCTGCCACAAACATTTTTGAACATGTGGGTCCCTTTCCCTCCTTTTTGATTTCTTTGGGATATAAGCCCAGTAGAAACACTGCTGGCTCAAAGGGTATGCACAGTTTGATAGCCCTTTGGGCACAGTTCCAGATTGCTCTCCAGAATGGTTGGATCTGTTCACAATTCCACCAACAATGTATCAGTGTCCCAGTTTTCCCACATCCCCTCCAACATTTGCCATTATCTTTTCCTGTCATCTTAGCCAATCTTAGAGGGGTATAGTAGTATCTCAGAATCAAACCTTTCCAGAGACTGGAGATGAGCTGGAAGCACACTCCAAACAGTTGTTACTAGGGTTGGCAAAGTGGAAGCTCTGGAAGCTGGTATGGGCAACCACACCAAGGATCAGACCACAAGCCTATGTATGTCAAGGACGCCTGCAAAAATAATGGAAGAGAAGGAGCACAAAGAGGTGTTGTTATCTACTGGGGACCACACCATGATCTAATCATAAGTAGTACACATTCTGGATGACAGACAAGCCAAAGAGCATTAGTAGAAGCAGATGCCAAAAAGACTGAGCAAAGCAATGGCTTAATAAAGTCGTTGTGTGCACATATATAATCAACTTATCACCAAAGGTATGAATGACTGGATTAACAACTGGAAAGAAAATTTAAAAAAAATAAAGATGTCTACAAACACCAATTCACCAAGTTGGAAAATATACCTTGGGGCATAAATTTTGAGTTGAAGTATGTACCTGCTGGTTCAAAAATTGAAGGCAATTCTGAAGTTCAAAGAGTAGCAAAAGAAGCAACTAGAAAGAAATGAGAAGACTACATCAATACTTGCAGATGTTGAAATTTCGTTTAAAGTCTCCCTGTTTAATCCTGAAATATAACCTCCAAAATGATTTTCTTTACTTTTCTCTCCCTCTCTTCCCCCTTGTTTTGGAACTATATTCTGTGACTATCTTTGGCCATTTTCTTCATATGCTTTCTTGATTTTTCTGTTTTAATTTTTCTTTAATAATACAAATAAGAAAAATGCATACTATAAGCAACTGTAGAAATTGAAAGTTTTCTCATTTACTCAGCAGCTAAATTCTAAAATGTGTCCCCCACTTCCACCCCCTAAGTATGAATTTGAGCATCAACTATCTTTTCTCTAGTTGTTATCTCCATTTCCAAGCATAGTACTTGGAACTTAGTAGGAAGAGGAGTGCAATAAAGTCTTTTTTCATTAAAAAAAAAAAAAGCAGGTGCTCTGCAAAAACTTGCTGATTGACTGACAGAAAGTACTGGCAGGATTTGAATTTAGGCTTTTCTGATTCCAAGGGCTGTATTCTTATTCACTAATTACTCCAAGATGCTTCCATCAATTAATCTTGTAAATAGATGTTACTGGATTCCATTTGCCAGACAGGGAAAGTCTTTGGAATCTGTTGATCTTAGTTGAGGTAGATAATGAGGAAACTAAGGCCCAGAGAGAACAAGAGGCAATGGGATAACATGGAGTCAAGGGGGTTGGTCTGCAATCACAATTCTGCCATTTGTCATTTATTTGCTGTGTGACCTCAGGCAACTCACTTCTCCTGCCTGGGCCTCAGTTTCCCCCTCTGTAAAATGAGAGCTTTGGACTAGATGGCCTCTGCAGTTTCTTTCAGCTCCAGATCTAGGATCCTCTGACTCACTAAAGGTCACAGAGCAAGTGACAAAAGTCTGGGGTTTCCTAAAGCCAAGACCAGTGATCTTTCCAACCCAATTGCTCCGAATGCTCCCTTTGCAATCCTGATTTCATTTCCACTCAAATTCTGCTCTGTTTCTCCAGGGACTTTTGGCACAGTGGAAAAATCACTTTGGATTGGAGTGTGAGGACCTGGATTCGAATGCTACCTCTGATATAAGACTATGGTCTCCTCATCTTTAAAATGGGGGTGGAGTGTTGCACCCCTTCTTATCTCTGATCCAGGATCTTAAATCACAACAGTCATTCAACAACTGCCTACTATGGAGAGCTTCTAGCCTTGGATCCTTCATCACTCCCTTCCTTGCAGGCCCAGGGGGTGCCACAGAAGGGCGTTGGCAATCACAGTCAAAGGCCTCTTCCCTTACTCCTGGTGGGGATGTCTGCTCTTATTGCCATATATGGGAAGCAGTTTTTCTATTGTAAACCTGGAGTGACAGAATTCTAGTTCAGGGGGGGGGAGGGGGGGAAAAGAACGGAAACTTGAGCCAATGAGTCATCAAGGCTGGGGGGGGGGATGCGGGGGAGGAACTGGGACCAGCCATTGGACTTGAGACCTGACTATCATCTGGTCTGACCAATGAGCAGAGGAAAGGGCAGCTGGAGCCCAGAGCAGAGATGCTGGGGAGGTCTGGGCCTGGGTGTGGGCTTCTGCAACAGGAAGAGAAGGCAGTCTGCTGTGGCTCATGGGACATAACGAGTGTGCCACAGGAAAAACAAAGCCCAGAGAAATGGCCGCCAAGTAAGGCAAACCTCCCCCTGGAGAATCCTCCAAAGCATCATTTCCATGGCTGCTTTTTAAAAGCCTGCTCTTGTGAGGGAAATGTGTGGGATGTGACGTCAGAGTCACTTAGCAAAGTTCCATCCCCCCAAATCTGTGAACAACGAACCTGCCAGGCAGCACAGTGGACATGTGTGTGCTTGGGACTTACAGCATGGCACAGGGGGAGGGGTACTGCAATTGGCATCCAGAGGATTTGAGTTTGAATCTCATCTGTAACATTACTAGGCTCTCCTTTGCCTCAGTCTCTCCACATGTCAAATTGAAGGGGCTGGACTCAATGGACTCTAAGCTGACTTTGAACCCCAAAGGCATGATTCTCTGAACTTTACGACACCATGGCTTCCTCAGTGGAGAGATGGTGGCCGCTAAGGTCTCCTCTAATATTCCAAGCTCAGTCCCATGAGTGCAAATTTGGACTCCTTTCCACTATGCAGAAGGACAGGAAGGGGAGGTGTCAAAGGGGACTGGAAGATCCACTGTAGTACAAATGCCCCTCTATTTATGGTCTTTGCTAAGTGCCTTCCACTCCTCTGGCCTCAGTTTTCCCGTATGTAAAATGAGGGGATTGGGCTTACTCCATGGCCTCTGAGGTCCCTTCCAGCTCTGAAGCTCCAATTCTAGGATCACTGTAGGATGGTCATGGAGAGTGTCCCTGTTAATCAAGAGTCTTGATTTCCTGGCCAGGATTTCAACAATATTCTATACTGCTATATTTTACTTGCTTCCTAACAGCCCAGGGAAATAAGGAATCATTTTACAGACAAGGAAACTAAAGCCTGGGACCGCTAGGGGGCACCATAGTGCATACAGCAGGAAAACTCAACTTCTTGAGTTCCAATCTGACCCTGAATAAAGGCACTTCACCCTGCTTACCTTAGTTTCCTCATCTGTAAAATGAGCTAGTGAACGAAATGACAAATCTGCCAAAAAAAAACAAAAACCCCAATGGGGTCATGGAGTAGGACATGACTGAAAAAACAAGTGAATGACAACAAAATCAGAGAGGTCGAAGGATTTAACCGGAGTCCCACAGCCGGTCCAGTCCCTCAGTCAGTCAACAAGCACTATGACCCCAAACTGCTTATTACCACCACAAACTGTGAAACAAAACAGTCCCTGCCCTCAAGAAGCTCACACTTCAATCGGGTTGGGGTAGGGGCTCAACACATAAAAGGAAGTTCTAAAGGAGAGGGAGCAATGAGAGTATTCTGTGAGGGGGCCTAGTAGAGAAAGTCTAGGTGTCCTCCTTTGATGGAGGTTCTGGGAGGGGCCCTCTGATCAGAGGGGGATGCTTCAGGGCCTAGCTTCCAACAAGTGAGTTCCAGGAGGCAAGGGGTTCTAGGACAGGGTGGACAAAGTCCAGAGTGCGGCCTGGAGAGGAACTGAAGGTCTGGCTCTCCTCTCTCATGGAGGTTCTAAAGGCTAGAAATATCATTCCCATCATCAAACCCAGATTCTAAAAGAGGGGGCTTACCATTGCATCCTGCTGCTCCCTGTTCTACAAATGCCCCAGCATGTTTATTAGGGGTTAGAAGGTGAAGCAGGATGAGCCCCCCAGCCTTTGCCTCTCCCATTTCTGTAGGTTCTCTGCAGGCTAAACTCGGCAAAGGAGTTGGCAAACGAGCTCAGCCCTGATACTTTGTGTGCTTCCTTACAGATGTCTTGGGATAGGGTGGGCCGCCTCAAAGCTAACCTGGGCTGGAACCAGCCTGGAGGCAGGGGCAAGGGGAAGAGACCTATTTTTTTCACCTATTAACAGTCATCATTTTGAGTGGAAAAACTCCTAAGAAGAAGGGGAAGGGAAGGGAAGGAAACCAAATGAAAAGGAGAATGAGGAGGAGGAAGAGAAGAAGGGGATGGAGGAAGGGCTAGAGAGGGAGGGGGAAGAGTGAGGAAGCAGAGGAGCTGGCTGGGCTCACACTCCCTGGGTCTCTTCTCATTGGGTCTGAGAGCCGGCACACAAGGCTGGGCCCCTCCCGGCCACTGACTGGGTGTCTCTGTGGCTTCCCGGGGCTGGGCCAGAGGGAAATAATCAGTAAAAATCTGCAGGGGAAGCTGGGGCCCTGGCCCCAAAGCAGGAAGCCCCAGAACTGAGTGTACCCCAACTCCAGTGAGCCTGGCAGGGCCACAGAAAAGGGCAAGGCGAGGTGGGGGGCGGGACAGGAGGTTCTGGGAGACCTAGCAGAGTCTCCCATGGGGGCTTGACTTGCCAGAAACACAGCAGTTCAGTGGCCCATAGGAGGTTTAGGCAAGACAGAGAGCTGGGGATTTGAATGGTTCTGCTTTACCTCTGTGACTTGACAGGGTGCGAGTCCCTTACTGGCAGCTAGCTGCTGCTATTGAAAGGTGAAGGGGACTTGGGTGGGGCCAGGAGGCCACCAACCGTTAGGCAGAGGGAGTCTATCCCAGCTGTTCTCGCCAGAGGATGATGTCTGGGTGGGGGAGTCTGGCAGCCACTTCAAGTTCCAATGACTCTGTCTGTCCAGCTTTTTCCCATAAGTCTCCTGGCACCAAGTTCCCTGGCTGGGTTGGGCTGGGCTGGGCGGGCGGCGGGTAGCTATTTTTGGAAGCTTTCAAAATATTCTCCAAGGTGCCTGCTCCCTTCATTCAGTTCTAGGATTTCAAGGATTCATTGAAGACAGTTAGAAAGATGGAAGCCAGCCCTGAGAAGCCTCCTCTTCTCCTTCCCAAAGCAAACAGCCACTCCCTGTGTGTTGACTTGGTTACGGGGCTGGGGGTACGGTGGGGATGTGGGATAAGAGGAGGAAGGGTCCCCCTCTGGGGAGTGTAGAAATAGGGGTCCGGGAGAGGCTCTGCCAGCCCCAAAATAGATAGGGAACAGAACTCTGGAGAAGGAGGGGTGGAAGATTAAGTAGAGGACGAGAGCAAAAATGGAACACTGAAGACCATAGAAGACCGGGCAATACATTCTGGGATCTAGGGGGCTTTCTGAGGCTAGATGGCAGAGTGGACATGATAGAGCTGATTGTAGTCAGTCCAACCTGAGTTCAAATCTTGCCTCAGACACCAACTAGTTGTTGGTGAGCCCGGGTAAGTCAGTTATTTTATTTTTTTGGTGAGGCAGTTAGGGTTGAGTGACTTGCTCAGGGTCACAAGCTAGCAAATGACAAGTGTCTCAGGATGGACTTGAATTCAGGTCCTCTCGACTCCAGGGTCAGTGTTCTATCCGCTGCAGTGGATATTTTAAAAATATGAACTTAGCTGCCCTGCAAGTCACTTTTAAAAATCGTATTTTATTTTATTTTTTTCCCAATACATGCAAAGATAATTTTCAACATTCACCTTTGTGAGACCTTAGGTTCCAACTCTCCCCTCCCTCCATATTCTCCCAGACAGCAAGCAATCCAATATAGGTTAAACATGTGCAATTCTTCTAAACATATTTCCATATTCATCACTCTGTGAAAGAAAAGTCAGATCAAAAGGGGAAAAAATAGGGGCAGCTAAGTGGCGCAGTGAATAGAGCACCAGCTCTGCTGAACTCAGGAGGACCCGAGTTCAAATCTGACCTCAGACACTTAACACTTCCTAGCTGTGTGACCCTGGGCAAGTCACTTAACCCCAATTGCCTCAGCAAAAAAGGGGGAGGGAATAAGAGAAAGAATTAAAAAAAAAAACAAGCAAACAACAAAAAGTAAAAATACTAAGTTTTGATCCACATTGACTCTCCACAGTTCAGTCTCTGAATGCAAATGGCTCTTTCCATCACAATTGTATTGGAATTGCCTTGAATCCCCTCACTGTTGAAAAAAGCCAAATCCATCACAGTTGCTCATCACATGATCTTGCTGTTGCTGTGTACAATGATCTCCTGATTGTGCTCATTTAATTTAACATCAGTTCATATAAATCTCCCCAGGTCTCTCTGAAATCCTCCTGCTGGTCGTCTTTTTTTGTTGTTGTTGTTTGTTTCATTCTCTCTCTCTCTCTCTCTCTCTCTCTTTTACATTTAAAAAAATAATTTTATAATTATAACTTTTTTTTGACAGTACATATGCAGCATGGGTAATTTTTTTTTACAACATTATCCCTTGCACTCACTTCTATTCCAAATTTTCCCTCCTTCCCTCTCCCCTCTCCCCTAGATGGCAGGTAGTCCCATACATGTTAAATGTGTTATGGTATATCCTATGGTATATCCTGCACACAACATATGTGTGCAGAACCAAATTTCTCCTTGCACAGAAAGAATTGGATTCAGAAGGTAAAAATAACCTGGGAAGAAAAACAAAAATGCAAATAGTTTACACTCATTTCCCAGTGTTCCTTCTCTAGCTGATTCTGCCCATAAATTGGAACTGAATTAGATCTTCTCTTTGTTGAAGATAGCCACTTGCATCACAATACATCCTCATATAGTATTGTTGTTGAAGTGTATAATCATCTCCTGGTTCTGCTCGTTTCACTCAGCATCAGTTCATGTAAGTCTCTCCAGCCTCTCTGTATTCATCCTGCTGATAATATTCCATAACATTCATATATTATAATTTACCCAGCCATTCCACAATTGATGGGCATCCATTCATTTTCCAGTTTCTAGCCACTACGAAAAGAGCCGCCACAAACATTTTGGCACATACAGGTCCCTTTCCCTTCTTTAGTATCTCTGGGATATAAGCCCACTAGTAGCACTGCTGGATCAAAGGGTATGCACATTTTGATAACTTTTTGGGCATAATTCCAGATTGCTCTCCAGAATGGCTGGATTCTTCCACAACTCCACCAACAATGCATCAGTGTCCCAGTTTTCCCACATCCCCTCCAACATTCATCATTATTTGTTCCTGTCATCTTAGCCAATCTGACAGGTGTGTAGTGGCATTTCAGAGGTGTCTTAATTTGCATTTCTCTGATCAGTAGTGATTTGGAACACTCTTTCATATGAGTGGAAATAGTTTCAATTTCACCCAATTGTCTGCTCATATCCTTTGACCATTTATCAATTGGAGAATGGTTTGGTTTCTTATAAATTAGAGTTAATTCTCTGTATATTTTGGAAATGAGGCCTTTATCAGAACCTTTAACTGTAAAAATATTTTCCCAGTTTGTTACTTCCCTTCTAATCTTGTTTGCATTAGTTTTGTTTGTACAAAAGCTTTTTAATTTGATGTAATCAAAATTTTCTATTTTGTGATCAGTAATGATCTCTAGTTCTCCTTTGGTCACAAATTCCTTCCTCCTCCACAAGTCTGAGAGGTAAACTATCCTATGTTCCTCTAATTTATTTATGATCTCGTTCTTTATGCCTAAATCCTGGACCCATTTTGATCTTATCTTGGTATGTGGTGTTAAGTGTGGGCCCATGCCTAATTTCTGCCATACTAATTTCCAATTTTCCCAACAATTTTTGTCAAATAGTGAATTCTTATCCCAAAAGTTGGGATCTGTAGGTTTGTCAAACACTAGATTGCTACAATTGTTCACTATTTTGTCCTGTGAATCTAACCTATGCCACTGATCAACTAGTCTATTTCTTAGCCAATACCAAATGGTTTTGGTGACTGCTGCTTTATAATATAGTTTTAGATCAGGTACAGCTAGACCACCTTCATTTGATTTTTTTTTCATTAATTACTTTGAAATTCTCGACCTTTTGTTCTTCCATATGAATTTTGTTGTTATTTTTTTCTAGGTCATTAAAATGGTTTCTTGGGAGTCTGATTGGTATAGCACTAAATAAATAGATTAGTTTGGGGAGTATTGTCATCTGTATTATATTCACTGGGCCTATTCAAGAGCACTTAATGTTTTTCCAATTATTTAAATCTGACTTTATTTTTGTGGCAAGTGTTTTGCTCATATAATTCCTGACTTTCCTTTGGTAGATGGATTCCCAAATATTTTATACTCTCAACAGTTCTTTTGAATGGAATTTCTCTTTGTATCTCTTGCTGTTGGATTTTGTTGGTGATGTATAAAAATGCTGAGGATTTATGTGGATTTATTTTGTATCCTGCAACTTTGCTAAAGTTGTGGATTATTTCTAATAGCTTTTTATTAGAATCTCTGCGGTTCTCTAAGTATACCATCCTATCATCTGCAAAGAGTGATAGTTTGGTTTCCTCATTACCTACTCTTATTCCTTTAATCTCTTTTTATCTCTTATTGCCCAGGCTAGAGTTTCTAATACAATATTGAATAGTAATGGTGATAGTGGGCAACCTTGTTTCACCCCTGATCTGCAGCTTTGGGGGGGGGGAAATGCCCTGCTAAGAACCCGGCTGTGTGGAGTAACGACTGCCCTGAGGCAAGAGTCTGAGCAGTGAAAGTGTCATTACCCCAATCCAAAGCGGGGCTGTGGGTATTAGCAGCTGGCCAGCTAATAGACCTGCACTGACAGGGAAGTGTCTCTGCCCCACAGTTGTGTTAGGGAAGTTCTGTTGCCCCAGGCTGAGCCCCCCACTGTGCAGATTAGAGGCTGCCCCAGGCTTCACCCCCCCATGCCCGGTAGATTTGCAGCTGCCTTGGCTGTGCTGCAGCATGCAGCTGCGCAGTCATGCTGGTCTATGCTGAGTCCAGTTGGGGGAGGTACAGTTCTGGCATTTTTAGAGTACCCTGTACCTCTGGCTCTAATCTCTCTGCTGTTCTCCTGCTTTACAATCAAGGCAAAGCATTCAGCCTATGGCAGGGTCGTTTCCACTGCTCTTCTGGCCACAGAGGCTACCCCAGTCCCTGGTCCACTCAGGGTGCCAGACTTTCATCTCTTCCTGACTCCTGCTTTCCTCTGTTCCTCCCCCTCAGGACAAACCTGCTCTGGCTCTCCTCCAGATTCTTTTCCTGGAGTAAGTCATTACACCTTTAATCTTCATGAATTTCATCAGTCAAGCACTATTTTTGAGACTAAATTCAAAGATTGGTAGTGGAGGGCATGAGAGGAGCTTAAAGAGCGTGTGCCTTCTCCACCTTCTTGGCTCCTCCCTGCTGGTCATTTCTTATAGAACAATAATATTCCATAACGTTCATATTCCATAATTTACTCAGCCATTCTCCCACTGATGGGCATCCACTCAGTTTCCAGTTTCTGGCCACTACAAAAAGGGCTGCCACAAACATTTTTGCACCTACAGGTCCCTTTGCCTCCTGTAAGATCTCTTTGGGATATAAGCCCAGTAGGAACACTGCTGGGTCAAAGAGTATGCACAGTTTGATAGCTCTTTGGGCATAGTTCCAAATCTGCACTTTAAAAAGAAAAAAACAAAACAAACCTCCCTGTGCCTCAGTTTCCCCACCTTCAAAATAAGGGTGTTGGGGTCAGTGGCTTCTATGATTTCCATTACGATGGACAGAGTACTGGACTTGGAGTCAAGAAGCCCTGAATGTGAATGCCCTCTCAAACACATCCTATGACCCTGGGCAAACCATTTAGTCTCTGTCAGCCTCAGGTTTCTCATCTATAAAATAGGGATAATAAGCGCACTTAATAATTAATAATAAGAGCAAGGGATTGTGGTGAGAATGAGATGAAACAACATATGTACAACAGTGCAAAGTTGTATGATAATACTAGTTGTTCATTATTATTGTTGTTGTGATGATGGTGGTTGTTTCTCTCAGTGGTAACATTTTCTAGATTTTCATGAGATTATGAGCTCCTCAAGAACAAGGACCACTTTTTGCCTCTTTTTGTAGCTCCAGCGCTTAGCACAGTGCCTGGTGCATGATAGAGGCTTAATATTTATTAACTGATTGACTGACTTCCCAGCTTTGGCCTTCCTTGTTCTAAGGGCCTTTCCATCTGTGACGGGCTGTATTTGAAGGTCCCTCTTGGCTCTGATATTTTGTGTTCTGAGTTCTTTGTGTTAACGTCTCTTCCACCTCTAGAATCCTCTCTGCCTCACGCCTGCTCTCTTTTGTGTCCAGTTAGCCCACACTGCAAGCATTAGTGCCCCCTCCATCGGGAATATCCCTATGTAAGTTTTGGCCCTCCTTTCCTACCAGAGAAAGAGTCAGAGTTATTATGGTATGAAAAGATAAAATATATTTTAAAGTATATATAACATATAATGAAATATATTTTTATATATAAACCCTATACATGTATTTTATGCATTTCTGAATTTCTAAATTTTTTCTATGTCACTTTGCTGTCTGTACTTTCTACAAAACTTCCCTCAAATTCCCATTTAATTTCTTATGCTGGCCCTTGATATGCCAAAACCTCTGAGCCTATGGGACTTTATATGTAGGAGAGGCGTCAAAAGGAACAAAAGAAGTCTGAGTTATTATGGTATGAAAAGATAAATATATATAATATATAGGGCAGTTAGGTGGTGCAGTGGATCAAGCACCAGGCCTGAAGTCAGGAGGACCTGAGTTCAAATTTGGCCTCACTTAATACTTCCTAGCTGAGCGACCTTGGGCACGTCACTTAACCCAAATTGCCTCAGCAAATAAATAAATAAATAAACAAACAAACAAACAAATAAATATAAATTTAAAAATATATAATGTAATTATTTATAAATATATATAAAATACCATACATGTATTTTATGCATTTCTACATTTCTAAACGTTTTCTGTGTCGTCTTGTTGTCTGTGCTTTCCACAAAACTCCCCCCAAATTCCCATTTAATTTCTTATGCTGGCCCTTGATATAGTAAAACCTCTGAGTCTATGGGGCTTTACAGGAAGGAGAGGCGCCAAAAGGAACAAAAGTGAGTTTATTATATTTGCAATAAACTGATTTGTGATTAATTGAATATTGGTGAACTATTTGAGGGATTAGGGAAGAATTATGACTATTCATTATATGCAAATAGCTTCCTATAATTAAAAACTTTTGAGAAGGAACACACCCAGCCCACCAATAGCAGCGTGGGAAACATTCTGCCTCAGTTCCTCGTCCAGACTGTGGAGCCAGCACTAATATGGGACAGTCGGGCCTTTGTCCCAGGTGCCAGTATGGGAGGAGATGTGTTTCTTTTGTAGAGTGCTGTCTCACCTACTCCCAAGTTGCCTGTGGTGGTCCCAATTGTCTCCCCCAGTCTCCTTCCCATCAGAACCATCTGCCACCCACCACATGGGATGCTTGAGATCAATCAGAAATGGTAACAACAAAGGGGCATTCCATAAGTAACCTCAGGCTTACATCCTCTCATCCCTGTTCTCTTCTTCCACCCTCCCATTCCACTGTGCCCTCTGGAGGCCTCCTCTTATTGTTGGTGCTTTTTAAAATTAAATTTTCTTTTTAAAATATGAACTTAAGAAATAGGAACATTTCCATATACAAAGAACAGAAAAAGAGGATTATATATGAAACCACAAATCTCTAGCAAGTACGACTTTGAAGAGTCCTTCCCCTATTGTCAACAAATTTTCCTTTGTCCCAGACTTCATCTTTTCATGTTCCTTCCATTTTCTAGCCCTCATTGGAATCTTTCTTTCTGCTGAAAGTTTTCCCCTCCTCCCCAAGGATGGCTGCTCCTTTTTTTCCCACACTCTGATGGATGCTTATTTATCAAATCCTTACCTTACCAGTCTTTGACCGGCTTTTGAAAAATCAGAGTAGCTTCTATATCTTGGGGAAACCATATTGTCCAGAAAATAGCACTAATATTTTTTAAAATTGGAAACACGAGTCAGCATTTGGTCCATCAATAAATTATACATAATGAAAATTTCCCTCTCAGTCTTGAAAATTTGGGCATAATTCATATAACTTGAAATGTCTTCATCTTAGAACATTATCCAAAGAATGGCCTTGTCAATGACTATGAAAAAGTGGTTTGGAGTATAAAATATTATATTATATTAAATAATATATGTAATAATCATCTACAACACTTCTAGAATCTGATGTTAGATAATGTAAGTCATGTTTCAAACTCCAGATTCTCTCCCTCACTCTTACACCTTAAGAAAGGAGGGAAGGATCCACAATCCTCTCCATTACCACTTTTAGGCCCCCTTAGTCAGGAAGACTCATTGTCCTGAATTCAAATCTGACCTCAGCCACTTCCTTGCTGCCTCATTTTCCTCATTTGTAAAATGAGCTGGAGAAGGAAATGACAAACCACTCCAGTATCTTTGCCAAGAAAACCCCAAATGGGGTCAGAAAGACTCAAAGATGAATGAAATGACTGAGCGACACAAACAATTCTTTGTCTCTACTCCCTTTAAAATCCCTCCCCCCCACTCTCTCGAGAAATTTGGTGCTGTCTCCTGGCAACTGTCCTTCTCCCCTATCAGGGAGAGATAGGCTGCTGTAGAATCCATAGAGATCTCTGGCACACACAGGAAAGGACATTTCTTAAGTTCCTCTATGGTCCTAGTAAGACATTAATTCTAGTTAGTGTTAGTCCCTGCCCTCAGGGAGCTTATATTCTATACATTTACAAAGGGGCACACTCACTAGTGTGTAATAAACTGATTTGTGATTGTGTATTGGTGAACTATTTGAAGGACCAGGGAAGAATTATAACTATTCATTATATGCAAATAGTTTCCTAAAATTAAAAACTTTTGAGAGGGAACCCACCAATAGCAGCATGGGAAATGTCCTGCTTCAGTTTCTTGTCCAGATAGTAGAGCCACTGGAATCAAATCCTTCCATATAGCTAGATGAGGAGTACCCCCTGGATTCAGAAAATCTGAGTAAAAGTTTTTGGCTCTCCATACTACAGAAGTCTGAATTATTATGGTATTAATTAATTAATATGGCATTATTAAGGGCATTAATAAATACCATAATAAATACCGTCAATATAAAAATATGTTGATATACAATATTATACACACATTTTAGGCATTTCTGAATATCTGAACTTCTTCCATGTCATCCTCTGGCCTTTGGATATCATCTGTGGTTTCTGCAAAACTCCCCCCAAATTCCCATTCATTTCTTTTTTTTTTCTTTTTTGAAAATTATTTTTATTCATTTTTGTCAACTATTTTCCATTACATATAAAAGAACTTTTACCAATCATTTAAAAAAATTTGAGTTCCAAATTCTCTCCTTCCCTTCTTGAAAAGGCAACCACTTTGATTTCAGTTATACATGTGCTAACATGCCAAATTTCCATGTTAGTCAAGTTGCAAAAGAAAACACAAAACAAAAGAAACAATAAAACAAAGAAAGCTTGAAAAATTATCCTCAATCTGGTCTCAAAGTTCATCAATTCACTTTCTAGAGGTGAATTCCCATTAATTTCTTATGCAGACCTGTGATATATCAAAAAACCACGATGGGGAAAGTAGCAATGTTGAAGGGATAACTGGACCACTCCAAAACAGCATCAAGTCAGTCTCCTCTCTCTTCCCTTCTCTCATCTCCTCCCCCTTTCAATCCTCCAGAAAGCAGTATGATACTGTAGAAAGACTTTGGGATATGGGGTCAAATTCAAGCTTTGGGGCTTCCTAGCTGTGTGTTCTTCAACTTCTTGGGGCTCGGTTTTTTCATCTGTAAAATGAGGAGGATGAACTACAATTATCCCTTCCACAAAAATTATCCCTTCCACATCTCATCTTTCCCCATCGAGGTTTTGATATTTCACAGGTCAGTATAAAGATGTTAAAGGGGAATTTGGGGGAGTTTTATGGAAGTTGCAGTTGATACACAAAGGTCAGCAGATGACACAGAGACAACAACCAGATAGCCCAGATTTTACAATGAGGTACTGTAAATATCCCATAAGAGAAAAAGAAAAAAAAATCATAAGACTTCTTCGGTACAAAGGGAGGGCTGAAAAATTTTACACAGATTTTCCAGATTTGGGGGAGTAGCACCATGTCCTTAACTCCCATGATGTGGAAGGGTAGCTTTAGATAACTTTTGGGGTCCTATTAACACTAAATACACTATTAACATGCAGATACACTGGAAGAAGGTCACAATAACAATCCCATACATTTGGATGGCACTTTAGGGGTTACAAACTTATTCTTATTTGACTCATTTGTCATATACTTTAGCAGTCATCTCATCTACTCCACTCTGCCTTGTCTCTTCCCAGTTCATTTTACTTGAGAGGAAACAGGTCCAGAGAGGGAAAGGCCCAAAGCCACCCAGCTAACAAGTGGCTCAAAGTGGGGAATCAACTCTCTCACTTTACAAATGGGAAAACTGAGGTTCAGAGTAAAGATAAAATATTAGCAAGGTCATTCACAACGCATAAACAGCAGCATCAGGATTTGAAGCCAGGTTTCCTGATTTAAAATCTTCCTATTGAATCACATCGCTCTAAACCTTGGTACATGGTAATCCAGGGCTCTCCATGTCACATAGCTAAAACCCCAATCTAGCTTTCTTCTGATTGACTTCCCTTAGTTTACAGAAGAGGAAATTGGGGTTCAGTACCACCTCTAGGAAATAGCAGCACTATGTTACTTTCAGTTATATATAAAACCTCAGTTTCCTAATTTGTAAAATGGAAAGGTTGGATATTGACCTTTGGGTTATTGGGATATTGATATCCCTAATCCATAATTCTAAGATCTCAAAGTCTTCTTCTATGAAGACTTCCTTGTTCTAAGTTCTAAGATCCTTCCCCACTTTGCTCTTTCAGTTTTAAAATTCTAGGTTCTAAATGTTAATTATAGTGCTGAGATTCTCTATTTTAAGGCCCTTCCCAGCTCTAACTTTCACTTTCTTCCTCTTACAAGTCCTTCCCTGCCAGGGTTATTTGTGTAGTTCAAATAAAGGGTCAGTGATCTCCTGGAGACAAAAGATTTATTAACAAAGGGATGAATTTCTAATTGCAAAGCACTTTACACCTGCATCTCATGTGGGCTGTTAAAAACAGCATTTATTCAAAGTCACACACTAAATAGATGAGTTAAATTGTATGAATTTTTTTTTCTTTTACAAATGGGGAAATTGAGGCCCAGAGAGAAGCAACTTGCTATACAGTGACTCTGAAATCCAAGGCTTTCCTTTCTTTCATAGGATCCTATATTAAAAGCTGGAATGTCACACCAGTAGTAAGTGACAGAGCTGGATTTGAACCCATGTTCTCTTATTTCAGAGCTCATGTACTTTTTATACTGATTTCTTGTCTGTTTCCCCCTTCTTTTCACTCTTCTTATAAAATCTTACTCCTCACCCACCTTTC
This sequence comes from Sminthopsis crassicaudata, assembly GCF_048593235.1. Lineage (NCBI taxonomy): Eukaryota > Metazoa > Chordata > Mammalia > Dasyuromorphia > Dasyuridae > Sminthopsis > Sminthopsis crassicaudata. The sequence continues at coordinate 64,555,199 of NC_133623.1, read as the reverse complement.
TGTATCCCCACCTTACCCCAAACATATTCTGAAATTCAGTAACACTGTTCTCCTTAGTGTTCCCAGAACAAGGAACCATCCATCCGTCTATCCATCTTTCTATCTGTCTGTTTGTCTATCCATCTGTCTATCCACCCATTCATCCATATGTTTGTCCATTATCTGTCCACCGTCCATCTATCCATCTGTTTATCTATCTGTCCATGTTTATCCATCCGTTTGTCTATTCCTCCATCTGTCTGTAATCCATCCATTTGTCTATCTATTCATCTATCCATTTGTCCACCTGTCTGTTCATCTGTCTATCCACCCATTAATCCATCTATCTGTCTGTCCATCCATCCATTCATCCATCCGTCTGTCCATCCATTTGTCTATTTATCCATTTGTCTGTTCATCTATCTGCCTATCCACCCATCCATCCATCCATCTGTTCATCCATCCATCCATCCTCTCTTATCCATGCCCTCCCTCTCCATTCCCCCCTCCTGGGTTAAGTCCTAGCTAAAATCTCCCCCCTACAACTGGAAGTCTTACCTGATTCCTCTTAATTCTAATGCCTTCTCCTTGATGATGACTTCCAATTGAGCCCACCTCTAGCTTATTTGACTGTAGTTATTTGGGTTATATTCTCCCACTTTTAGATTAGGAGTTGTTTGAGGCAGGGATTATTTAGCCTTTTATTTTGTTTTGTCTCATTTCCCCAGCTCTTAGCACAATTTAGGATCTTTTCTGTTTCATTTCTCCGTCCCTGGGCCATGGACTCAATACTTTTAGCAGCCTCAGGCCCCTGGCTCTTGCCTAGGGGATCCAAGCAACGACCCATTAGCTACCCCTTTCGGATACCCACGTTGCTTTATTTGCCCAGGAGACAGATGTGATCATTCTACCTCTCCTTCCCCCATCCCTCTGTAATCCTCAAGCACTTCCCCCTCCCTCTATAAACTGCTGCAACACACACACACACACACACACACACACACACACACACGACACTTCACTCCTCTATGTCTGTCTGTCTGTCTCTCTCTCTCACACACACACTCACTGTCTATGTCTGTCTGTCTGTCTGTCTCTCTCTCTCTCTCACACACAAACACACACACACACACACACACACACAGACACACACACACACACACACACACACATGCCTCCAGCCGCTGGGCTGTATTCCTTATAGCTGGGTTTCTAAACAGCTGTTGTCATCCAGCCAACCCAGGGCCCACATCAGTTATAACCATTGCTCTCCAGGTCACATAGCTAAAACCCAAATCAAAACGAGCAAGAGTTTTAGTCAGTGGATTGTTTTGGTGGCAGAAGACCTTAAGCATCTCCCAGGCTGAGGCAGAAATCGGGGTCCAGATCCCAGATCCCAGATCCCAGATCCCAGCTCTAGTGGCTTTAAGCATGACTCTGTCTCAGTTCCCTGCCCTGGATCTCAGTTTTGTCTTTTGTAAAACGGGGCAGACCCAGCTTCACATCCCCAGTCACTGGCCAGGCTCCATCCAGCTCTTCCCCTTCTCTTGGGCTCCTCCCTCTCATTCCTTCCACCCCTCCCCGCCATGCTGAGGAATTCCCTAAACCATCTCCCCCACTCTGTGGCATTTAAGGCAACTCCCTGGGAAGGCAGCTCCACCTTGAGAGCGAGAGGCCTCTGGCTCCATGGAGGCTGTCTGCAGAAAAGGGCAGAGCTGGACAGTCCTTAAAGACCAACTCTCTTATTTGACAAGGAGCTCAACATGGTCCCCCAGGAGAGGAAAAACTACTTCTCTAAAGTCACACAGCTAGAGTCGGATATTTTATTCTCTCCTCCTCTTTCCCCACCTTGCCTCTATTTTTTTTTCCTGTTTATACAGTGTTATGTATCCCCCTGGCTTCTCAACAAGGCAGGTAGGAGGGGGGGCGGGGCTTGCCATTGCCAGTTTCAAACTGGACTGAAAGTTCTTGATGTGATCGCTCCTGTGGGTTAGGAGAAATTAGAAGGAAGCTCTTCCTAACAAGGAGAGCTATACCAGATGGAAAACGTCCTTGGAAAGTAGTGAGCTGCCACAATTTCCCGTGAAAGCTGGATGGCCACTAGGAGGGATTCCTATGCAGGTTCAGGTTGGAGGAGGTGCTCCCTCATCCTTCTAGCCCTTGGGATCGCAGATGAAAAGGAGTGAAAGGCAACTTGGGGCTGGATGGCGGAAGGCTTTGGACTAGTGCCCTGGGAGAGCTCTCTGCAGGCATCTGGAGAGCTCCTTCAGTTTGGCTCCAGAAGGTGGAACCAGTAGCAAAGTGGGGGGAGGGAAGAGGCAAAGAGGCTATCAGGGGTTCTCAAAGTACAGCCCGTGGGCCAGATGTGGCCCACTGAGGACGTTTATGCGGCCTGTCCGGTTCTGGCAAATGGGCTGAGGGGCAGAGACAGAGTGTGAGCTTTTGTTTTTCCTATAGTCTGGCCCTCCCACAGTGTGAGGGACGGTGAACTGGCCCCTATTTCAAAAGTTTGAGGACCACTGCGATTTAAGCTCAATGTCTGGACAAACAGCCACCAATGGTGAAAGGGTGAGATGTCCCAAATCAGAATGGTCTAATGAGCTGGCTGGGGGTGGGGCGTTCTGGGTTCTCCTTGGAAGTCTTCCAATGAGCTTTGGAAACAGTAAGGCACTAAGGTAAACTGGGCTATGGCAGGTTATGGACTGGGGCAGATGATTCTATGGAGGGAGCACAGAATTCTGGTGTCAGATGGGCCAAGTTCAAGTCTACTGCTCTGCTAATTAACCTCCCTGGGCCTTAGTTTCCCCATCTGCACAAAGTGTTTCTAAACAGCTGGTCCCTGATGCTCTTCCAGCTCTGTTGCACATGTGACCTTGGGTAAGCCCATTCCTCTCCCTGGGCCTTAGTTTCCCCATCTGCACAAAGTGTTTCTAAACAGCTGGTCCCTGATGCTCTTCCAGCTCTGTTGCACATGTGACCTTGGGTAAGCCCATTCCTCTCCCTGGGCCTTAGTTTCCCCATCTGCACAAAGTGTTTCTAAACAGCTGGTCCCTGATGCTCTTCCAGCTCTGTTGCACATGTGACCTTGGGTAAGCCCATTCCTCTCCCTGGGCCTTAGTTTCCCCATCTGCACAAAGTGTTTCTAAACAGCTGGTCCCTGATGCCCTTCTAGCTCTGTTGCACGTATGACCTTGGATAAGCCCATTCCCCTCTCTGGGTTTCAGCTTCCTGTGCTGTAAAATGAGGAGATTGATTACGACTGATTCCTGCACTTGATCCATTTCAGCTGCACTTCCTTGAGAAGCTTGGGGAAGGGTAGCATGAGTGGAGGGCAGGGCTAGGATTTGAGAACTCTTGAGGGGGAAGGGAAGACGCAGTCAGAGGACTTGGTCACTGATTTCACAGGAAGAAAGTGAAAGAAGTGCCCTAAGCAGTTCGCACTTTCTAGCCCTGGGAAGCCGGAGAAGTTTATAGCTGGAGCAAGGACTGTACGGGGGCAGTTGTAGCCACAGCTGCAGGGCCCTGCCTCCCCCCAGATCTCTAAGTCCTTGGTCCAAGTCAGGCCGTGCCCCTCAGGGGTCCTGCTGGGAGTCTGGGAGGGAAGGGGTCTCTTCCGTCTCCATGGGCCCCTTCCTTCCCACCCACCAGCTCCCCCACCCCTTACCTTCAGCCCCCAGCTTCCCCTCTGTGGTGTTTGAATCAGAGGAAACAGAGAGACTGAGGAAGCGGGGCCCAAAACAAGCCCCTCAGGCCCCAGCCTGCCAATATAAACACTGGGCGTCTTCCTGTTGTTGTGGGCCCAGGGACGATCAGGACCTCAGCCCCAGGCCCCTCCCCTGCAGACTCACCCCTCCTCCGGTAAGTAGTAGAACCCCACCCCTCTGGCCAAACTCATCTTTTTTCTTCCCTCCCCCCTCAAATCTCCCCAGACCCCCTAGTCCAGATAAACTGGGATAAAGATCAGTAAGCACACACTTAATTACTAAGATCATTTTATTGTTCCTGAAGAAATTTGTGTTCCAGAGACAACAGCTTGGTATAATAATGTCAAATGATCATCAATTTACCAAGTCGTACTTTTTTTCCCCCCTAAGACTAATATTGTGGGAATATTTTAATAGGTTAGTTAATATTCCACTTCAATTTTGTCCAATATCCTCTAGGGGGATCCCTACCCCACCATGGGAGATTGTGCTTTAGAACATGGAATGCTAGTCCTGGGAGGAATCTTCGAACAAAGTCTATTGTATTTTAGATCTTAAATTTTAGGACATAAGAATGTCAGGGCTTAGGAGCACTCTAGAATCCGATGGGTCAGAGCTAGAACAGAGAAGGTCCGAATGGGAAGAGACCCGACAATATGGACTTTCAGATTTGGGAGGAACCTTAAAGAGAGAATGTTAGAGGTGGGAGTTAGCTTAGAATGTACACTAGCAGAGCTGAGTGTGAAATGGCAGTGCTTGGAGGGCTCAGAGGCCAGCAAATGTCAGTGTGGAGACCCATAGAAAGTTCTGGGAAAACATAGAACAACAACAAAAATCTGAGGGTTAGGAGACAATTTGGAACACAGAACATGAGGGTGTGCACAGAACTTAGGATGGGAAATCTAAGAGTTTGGAGACTCTTAAGAACATGAAATCTCAGAGGTGGGAGTGAACTTAGAACATAGTATACTGGCTATAGTGGACTGTAGAACATAAAATGTCACAGGCTGCCTAGACCTTGGAACCTGGAATAGCAAAAAAAGTTTGTTATAGGAAATATTAGATCTAATACGGAGCATAGAACATAGAGTAAATACCAAGTATGTCAAGAATCATAGAACACGTGACAGGTTAGAGCTTGGAAGGAACATCAGAAGAAAGAAGTCAGAGTTGGAGTTGTCTTAGGTCGTGGAATATCGGTGCTAGAGGAGACTCTGGAAGATAGAATGTCAGTGCAGAGAAGATTCATAGAACATTGAATGTTCGTTTGGAAAGAAACCTTAGAAAAGGGAATGTCAAATGGGAGACCCATAAATAATAGGATTCCACAGCTAGGAGAAATCTTAGAGCAAAGGACATCAGCACTGGGGAAAAACTTAGAATATAGAATGTGAAGGTATAGAAAAATCTTAGAACATGGAATTCAAGAGCTCGGCGAGCTTTAGGAACACCAAATGTCATGGTGAGGAGAGACCTCAGAATATGGAACGTTTGCTACAAAGAGCCATAGAACTTAGATTGTCAGAGATTGACTAGAGCTTGAAACATAGAATATCAGAAGAGGGAGAACTCTTGGAACTAGAGAATAGCAGAATTGATAGGAACCATAGAACCCAGAATATTCTTTTTCTTTTTAAAAATAATAATAGTTTTTATTTACCAGATATTTGCATGGGTAATTTTACAATGATGACAATTGCCAAAACTTTTTTTTTCCAATTTTTCCCCTCCTTCCCCCCCTCAGATGGCAGGTCAACCAATACATGTTAAATATGTTAGAGTATAAATTAAATACAATATATGTATACACGACCAAACAGTTGTTTTGCTGAACAAAAAGAATCAACCCAGAATAGTCGTAGTGAGACTTGTACATAGAACAGGGGATTTCAGAGCTGGAAGGAACATTAGGACACAGAATATCACCTGGGAGAGGCTGCACAACATAGAATTCCACATGTTTGAAAGATTTGAGATCATAGAATTGTTGGGGTTCTGTGAAACATTAGAATACAGAATGCTATAGCTCAGAGACGCCTTATGACATGGAATGCTGGAGCTGGGAAAGACCTTAGGACATGGAATGACAGACTTGAAAGAATCCTGAAAACTTGGGAGAACAATGATCCTGGGAAAAGCTTTGGATTAAGAAATGTCAGAGCTGGAAGGAACCTTAGAAGAGAGAACGTTAGTTGGTGAAGAGCATACAAAAAAAGAGAATTTCATAGATATGAGAGATTTTAGAACACAGAATGTCAGAGCATGTTGAAAGCATAGAACGCAAAATGTCAGGGCTAAGAGACACATTGGACAGATAAGGTCACAATTAGGAGAGCACTTAAAAGATAAAATATCAGAGCTGAAAAAATGAACATGAAGTGTCCAAACTGGGAGAAAAGTTAGAATATAGTATCTATGAGCTAGGAGAGCTCATATGTAGAATATAAAATATATAAACTTTATATAGAGAATATAAAGTATCAGTGTAGGGAGAGACCTTAGAGAACCTTAGAACTTCTGACCTAGAAGAAACTTTCGAAGAGAAAATGTCCAAACTGGGAGTTGTTTTAAAATGGAGAATATCAGAGCTGTAATATGGACTGTCAGTGCACAGCAGTCTTAAAACATTAACTGTCAGGAATAACAGGAACTTTAGACCAGGGAATATTAGCTGGGAGGAATATATGAAAAAATAGAATTTTAAAATGAAAGAAGCTATTAGCAGAAAGAATATTAGGGCTTTGTGAAATCTTAGAACATAGAATTTCAGGACTGGGTAGAATCTTAGAATGTCAGAAAAAGCCTTAGAATGTAGCATGTCAGAACTGAGAGAGAATATAGAATATGAAGTATCGGAGCTGGGAAGAACTTTATTTTTCTTATGAATACATATTTATGCGATTATCATGCTGCACAAGAAAAATCAGAAAAACAAGGGAAAAAAATGAGAAAGAAAATAAAATGCAAACGAACAACAAAAAAGTGAAAATACTCTGTTGTGATCCACACTCGGTTCCCATAGGCCTCTCTGAGTACAGATGGCTCTCTTCATCACAAGATCATTGGAATTGGTCTGGATTATCTCATTGTTGAAGAGAGCCACATCTATCAGAATTAAGCTTCATATAATCTTGCTGTTGCCATGTATAATGATCTCCTTTTGCATCAGTTCCTGTAAGTCTCCCCAGGCCTTTCTGAAATCATCCTGGTGGTCATTTCTTATAGATCAATAGTATTTCAGAACATTCATATGTCATAACTTATTCAGCCATTCCCCAACAAATGAGCATCCACTCGGCTTCCAGTTTCTTGCCACTACAAAAAGGGCTGCCATAAACAGTTTTGCACATGTGGGACCTTTTCTCTCTGGGAAGAACTTTAAAAGAGAAAATTTTGGAGATGGGGGTGTTTTTAGAATGTGGAATATTAGAGCTGTGGGAGACCTTAGAATATATAGAATGCCAGAGCTGTAAGAGACTTTGGAATAGGGAATGTTATACCTAAGATCAGTCTCGGCCAGGAGACTCATATGAAATATGATTTTAAAGCTACAATCGGGAAAAGTAAGATCGGAGGGACCATAAAATGTAAATTGGTAGAGCTGAGAGTGACCTTAGAACACAAAAAGTCAGGACTGAAAAAACCTTTAGAACTTTGAAGACAAGATGGGAGAGACACTAGAATATAGAATATGAGTACTGGGAACAATTTTAGAGTGTAAAATGTCAGAATTGATGAGAGTCAAAGAACATGGAATGTAGGAGTTGGAAGGGTTCTTGAAGTAGAAAATATCAGCTGAGAGAAGTAATATAAAATAGAATTTCAAACCTATGGAAGATGTTAGAATATAGATTAGGGGAGGGAGATTAGAATATGAAATGTCAGAGTGAGGAGAAGTCATGCAACATGGAATTTCTGATGCAATGGACCAATAGAATGTCAAATATTGAATAGATATTGGAATATGGAATGTCAGAATTGTAAAGAGGCTTCAGAAACATCAGAAAATGTTGAGTCTTGTAGTTATCAGAGAACTTTATCAGAACTGGTGAAAGTCATAGAATATGGAAGGCCAGAACTGGGAAAAACTGGAAGAAGAAACATAAAATAGAATTTCCAGCATATGAAAGATATTATGTCATGGCTTGGGGGGACCTTATTACATAGACTTCCAAGACTGTGAGAGAAGTTATGACATGGAATACCAATGGATTGAAGGTTCTTAAAATAGCGATTGCCAAAGTTGAGGATGAAATCTTAAGACATGGAATATTAGAGCTGGGAAAAACATTAGAATAGGGAATGTCCCACCTGGGAGAACCCTTAGAAAATATAATATCAGATTCAGACTAATTCCAATGACCTTGTGATGAGCAGAGCCATCTACACCTAGAGAAAGAGCTGAGTGTGGATCACAACATAGCATTCTCACTCTTCTTCTTGTTGTTTGTTTGTATTTTATTTTCTTTCTCATTTTTCCCTTTTTGATCTGATTTTTCTGTGCGGCCAGATAATTGTATAAATATGTTTGCATATATTGGACTTAAAATGTATTTTTTACCATGTTTAACATATATTGGATTATTTGTTATCTAGGGAAGGGGGTGAGGAGAAGGGGGAAATTGCAACACAGGGTTTTAAAAGGGTTAATGTTGAAAAATGATCAATGCATATCTTTTGAAATTTCAAAAGCTTTAGTGAAAAAGATTAAAAAAAGAAAATATAACATCAGAGCTAAAAGAGAAGTTATAAAATGAAATTTCAGAGCTTTGAGGTAGCATAGAACAGAGAATGTCAAAACGGGGAACTCTTAGAATGAAAAATACTAGAGGTGAGAGTAATATAGTTAACAGAAGGTCAGAACTTTAGCCTATAGAATACCCGTATCGGGAGGAAAGTTAGAATACAGAATCTCAGAGCTAGGAGAGGCTATCAAATATGGAATGTCAAAGTGGGGAGAGTCTTTAGAACATTGGATGTCAGAGCTGAAAGGTCAGATCTGGAATTGTGGAAAGATCTAAAATCTTAGATCTTGGAATGTAGAACGTCAGAGCTGGGAAACAGCTTAGAACATGAAAGGTCAATGTATAGAAGAGTCTATAAAACACTAAGTATCAGTTCTGAGAGGAACTTTAGAACAAAATATGTTGCCTGAGAGACCCATATGGAATAGAAATTTAAAGCTAGGAATAATCTTAGGGGAAAAAAGAGACCCCGAGCTTGGTGACAAATTAGAACATCAAATGGGAAGCCATAGAGATAATTTAGAACATAGAATCTAAGTGCCTGGAGAGATTTAAAAATGTCAAATATCATGATTCTGAGAGAGAGACCTTAGAACATGAAATGACTGCTGTTATGGGCCAATATGTAGCTGATATAGGAAAATAGAATATCAGAGATTGAATAGACCTGGGTAAATGTATTGTCATAAGCTGAGAGGAACCTTGGAACAGAGAATATCAGCCCAGCTAGGGACCATATAGAAAATGGGATATTGTAGTTAGAGTGGTCTTAAACATGGATTGCGAGAGATTGGCTCAAAATCGAGAAAGTCAACTGGGAGAGATCAAGTAAAATAGAATTTCAAACCTAGGAGAGATTTTAGAACATATAAAGTTTTATTTTTATTTTTTTTATTATAGCTTTTTATTTACAAGATATATGCATGGGTAATTTTTCAGCACTGACAATTGCAAAACCTTTTAGAACATATAAAGTTAAGGCTGATAGCATTACATGAATGCCAGGGTTAGGAGAGACCTTAGAACAAGGAATATGTACTACAGTGGGTCATAGAATATAGAGTGCTAAGACTGAATAGACTTTGGAGTATGGAGTGTAAGAGTTGCCGAGTGTCCTTAGGACACAGATTGTCAGATATGGGCAGGGTCTTAGATTGTTGAATGCCAGATTTGGGGAGAATCTAGAACAGAGAGTGTGAGCACTGAGAAAATTCTTTGAGCAGAATGTGTAAGATTAGAGGTAAAAAAGAATATAGTATGCCAAATCTGGGAGTGGCCTTAGAACATGGAATTTCCAAATATGGAAAGTAGATAGAACATGAAAGTTTGGAGCTGGAAGAGCCACTGGAACATGGAGCATGAGAGCAGGGAAGAGTCCGAACTGGGAGAGGTCTTGGAATATAGATTGCCAGTGATGGAGGAGATCTGAAAAAATGGAATGTCAGATCAGGGAGGGATGCTAGAACAGGAGATTTCTTTTTTATATACTAATAACTTTTTATTTTTCAAAATAAATGTAAAGATAGATTTAAGCATTCACCCTTGTAAAACCTTGTGTTCCAAATTTTTTTTCCCTCCCTCCTCACCTCCCACCTTCCCTAGCCAGCAAGTAATCCAATATAAACATGTGTAATTCTTCAAAACATATTTCCACATTTATCTTGCTGCACAAGAAAAATCAGATCAAAAAGGAAAAAAAAATGAGAAATAAAAAACAAGTAAACGACAACAACAAAGTGAAAATCCTATGTTGTGATCCACGTTCACTTCCTGCTCAGTCCTCTCTCAGGCTGCAGATTGACTCTCTCCATCACAAGTCCATTGGAACTGGCCTGAATTGCCTCATTGTAGAACAGGAAATTTCAAGCTGGGAGAAATTTTAGAAAAGAGAATGTAAGATTGCAGGAAATAGAGAATGTAGAATAACAATCTGAGAGTGATCTTAAAGTATTAAATATCAGAACAGGGAAGAGGCTCAGACTAGAGAAGGCCAGATCTGATGGGGACCATAGAACATAGCATATTAGAGATGTAGAGTCATAGAACATGAAATATCAGCATTGGGAGAAATTTTATACCAGAGAATGTCATCTGGGAAAGGCTATAATGAATAGAATTTCAAACAGAATATCAGCATTTGATGAGACATTAGAATATAGAATATGAGGGCTAGGAGAGGCCTTAGAACATAGAATGTCACAGTTGAGACAACATCAAATGTCAGAGCTGGAGGAATCATGAAACATGGTTAGATCTGGTTGAGACATTAGACCAAAGAATGTCAGACCTATGAGAATCTTTAGGACATAGAATATCAGAGATGGAAGGGACTCTAAAAATGGGTGGTTTTGAGAAATCTTAGCACAATGAAGGTCTCAGCAAGGATTCTTTTTTTTTTTTTACCATGCATCTTTTTTTAAAAAAATTATATATAAAGCTTTTTATATTTCAAAACCCACGCATGGATAATTTGACAACATTGACCCCTGCACAACCCTGTGCCCCAGATTTTCTCCTCCTTCCCTCCACCCCCTTCCCTAGATGCCAAGCAATCCAATACATGTTAAACATGCTAAAATATAGTTAAATCCAATAGGTATAAATATATTTATACAATTCTCTTGCTGCACAAGAAAAATCATATCAAAAAAAGAAAGTAAAGGAGTCAGAAAACAAAATGCAAATGAACAACAAAAAGAGTGAGAATATTATGTTGTGATCCACATTCAGTTCCCACAGTTCTCTCTCTGGGTGTAGAAGGGCCTCTTCATCACAAGAGCATTGGAACTGTCAGCAGGGATTCTTTAGGACAAAGAATGGTAGAGGTGGCAAGAATTTTGGAAAATGAAATGGCAAAGTTGTGGTGAGTCTTCAAAACTGAAAAGGTCAAGCTAAGAATGATGATGGAACACAGAATCTCAGAGATAGGAGGGGCCACACCTAGGAGAGACCTTAGAAACATGGAATGTGAGAACTGATAGGGTTTTTTATTTATGATGTGTAATGTTAGATTGGGAAAGCATCTTAGAAGAGATGATGTCAGTGGAGAAAGGTCAGAGAACAAAGAACGTCAGGATTGTGAGAAACTTGTCGAAATTGAATATCAAAGCTGGCAGGAAGCTTAGAACAAAGAATGTCGGAGCTGGGAAAAGTCATAGAACATCCCCCTCCAACTCCCACCAGCTGACATTCTCTATCCTAAGTATCCTCCCAGCTCCGACATTCCATGGTATAAGACACTTCCCGCCTCTATATTTTTTTCTTTTCTAATATTCTAATAAAGAATGTCAGTTGGGCAAGGCCGTCAACAAAAAATGTCAGAGCTTGGAGAGACTTTAGAATGTAGAATATCAGAGGTGGGAGACAGAATAGAATCGAGAATGATAAAACCAGGAGATGTCATCAGAGCTGGGAGAGATCTTAGAACGTGGACTGTCATAATTGAGTGAGATATTAGGGCTTGAAATGTTGGATCTAGGAAAAACATTAAAAGAGAGAATACAACAGCAGGGAAGAACCTTAGAGCAGAAACTGTCAGCCAGGAGAACACTTAGAAAATATATCAGAAATAATATGTTAAAAAGATTGTACATGTATAGTCTATATCAGATTGCTTGTTGTCTTGGGAAGCGGGGAGGGAAGCGAGGGAGAGAGTAAAGAATTTGGAACTCAAAATCTTACCAAAATGAATTCTGAAAACCATCTTTACATGTAATTGGAAAAATAAAATACTATTAAAATAAAATTTAAAAGACAAAATAAATTTAAAAAAGAAAATAGGTCAGAGTTGGGAATGCCCTTAGAAAATAGAATGATAGAGCTCAGATGGGTCTTAGAACATGGACAACATTAATTCCAATAGTCTTGGGAAAATCAGAATTAGAAGAGATTGTCAGATTGGAGGGATTTTAGAAAATGGAAGCTCAAGAGTTGTGATGGGCCTTAGAACATGGAATACCTGTGCTGAGAGGAAATTTATTTATTTATTTATTTTATATTTTAATAGTTTTTATTTTCCAGATATATGCATGGGTAATTTTACAACATTGACAATTGCCAAATCTTTTGTTCTAATTTTCCCCTCCTTCTCCCCCCAGATGGCAGATTGACCAATGCATGTTAAATATGTTAGAGTATAAATTAAATACAATATATGTATACATGTCCAAACAGTTGTTTTGCTGTACAAAAGAATTGAACTTTGAAACAATGTATAATTAGCCTGTGAAGGAAATCCAAAATGCAGGTGGACAAAAATAGAGGGATTGGGAATTCTATGTAGTGGTTCATAGTCATCTCCCAGAGTTCTTTCGCTGGGTGTAGCTGCTTCAGTTCATTACTGCTCTATTGGAAGTGATTTGGTTCATCTCATTGTTGGAGAGGGCCACGTCCATCAGAATTGATCCTATATAGTATTGTTGTTATAGTATACAACGATTTCCTGGTCCTGCTCATTTCACGATGAGAAGAAATTTAGAGCCAATCTCAGAATAAGGAAGGACTGTAGAATTTCAGTATTGGAAGAGACCTTAGAACATTGCGTTAGGAATTTCTTATACTATCAAATGACATAGGTAGAAGAGAATGTAGAATGTGGAACATTAGAAGAGAGAATATCAGCTTGGAGTGGTCTTAAGACAGAAAATATCCTAGTTGGGAGAGATCATAAAACATAGACTATTAGTTATATGAGAGATCTTAGAACATCAAATGTAAGAACTGGGAGGAACCTTAGAATAGAGTGTTAACTGGGAGATCCAGTAAAATAAGCATTGATAGCTGTGAGAACCCACAGAACATGAGATGGCGGAGACCTTAAAAGATACAATGTCTGAGGTGAGAGAGTCTGTTTGATTGCCAAATATATGCTTGTCCCCCAAAAATTATTTTGTGGATAACTCACACAGGGCAAGCATTCACAAGTTGGTCAGAAAAAGTGATACAAGGACACTCTCAAAGCATCTCTTAAGAACTTTAGACTCAATTATATGACATAGGAGACCCCAGCACAGGACTGCTCAGCATGGCATGCGCTTGTCTCTATGAGGAAAACAGAATTGAATTAGCCCAAAGGAAATGCGAGACATGCAAAATTAGAGCAACTACCCCAAATGTTCATATGTGGTAGAGCATTCCGAGCTCATATTGGTCTGATCAGCCCCAGTTGGACTTGATTCTAACATAGTGATGCCATTTTGGTTCTCTTCGAGAACGAAGGACAACGACCAACTTTAAAGAGAGAATGTTAGAGCAAGGAGAGGTCTTAGGGCATGAAATAGCAGTGGGAAGAAGCCATAGCAAATAGAATGTCAGCACTGGAGTCTTTTGGATATTCAAGGGGTCGATACCTACTTTGTTGAACTCCTTTGTTGTAGAACTCCTAATAAGAACATTAATTCAGAAAAAAAAGAATTGGAAGAGACCTTAGAACATGGAATGACAGAGCTAGGATGGGACTTAGAGCCATTGTTGTTTGAAATGGATGGAAAGTTAAAATACAGAGTATCAGAGCTAGGAGGAATCTTACATAATATCAGAAGGGGAAGGGTCTTCGAAAATCATTGTCAGAGGTAGGATAAATTTTACTTGATGTTATTTGGGAGGGGGTTGTAGAATATAAAATGAAAGTACTGTTTAAAAAAAACTATAGAAAATCGAATGTTAGAGCTGAAAGGGATCATAGAACATGGAAAGTCAAAGATGGGAGGGGTCTTTGAACATGGAATTTCAGAGAGGAAGCTTCCAACAAAGAATATTCAACAGGAGGAGCCCTAAATCATACAGTGTCAGAGATTGCAGGAGTCCTGGAACGTGGACTATCAGAACTGGAAATATGAAACATCAGAGATAGGAAGAGGTTTAGAAAAGCAAATGTCTGAAAACGGAAGAGTCTTAGAACATGGAATCAATGTCAGCACAGAGGGACCATAACATATAGAATACAAGAACTGAGAGTGACCTTAGAACATAAAATGTCAGAGCTGGGTGGATGCTGAGAGTAGAGAGTATCAGTTCCAAAGACATAAAATGTCTTTGCTTTGAAAGCCCAGAGAACACAAAATGTCTGAGCCTTAATAGACATGGGAAATCAGAGGGGCAAGTGGTGGTTGAATGAGGAATGGCAAAGCTGTGGGGATCCTTGAAGCAAAAACTGTCGATTGGGAGAAGCCACATAAATTGGATTTCAAAGCTAGGAGTGACATTAAAACAGAATGTCAGGTTTGAGAAAGACCTTAGAACACAGAACGTCAGATCTCAGAGGGGTCTTAGAAAAAGAGAATATATGTAAGATCCAGGAGGCATCTTAGAAAAGGGAACATCAGAGAAGGAGTGTTGGAATCTGGGATGTCACAGCTGAGAGAAAACTTAGAACAGAGAATATCATCTAGAAGTAGCCATATGACATAGGATCTCATATCTGGGAAAGATCTTAGAACATGGAATGTGCAAGCAGGGAGGAAACTGAAATAGATTATGTCAGAACTGAGAGGGCCCATAGAACAGAATTTCAGAACTGAGAGAAACCTGACAACATGGAATGTCAGAACTAGAAGGAACCTTAGAACAGAAAACTAGAACATATAATGTTAGAACTCAAGAAAGACTTTGGGATATGAATGTCAGAATGAGAGAGGTCTTAGAACACAGAATGCCATTTGGAAAGGATCGAAACAAATAGAACATTGGAACATTTTCAATGCAGAAGTTCTGGGAACGGCATGGGTAGCTAGCTGCCTGGTTTGAGCTGTGGGACAAGAAAATGAAAAATCTTGCCTGAATATTATCATTAAGTACCAAAGTGAAAAAGCTTCTGAAGATATGACAATTTTATAATAGCTGCAATTAATGATGTATTAACCCAACATGCATGGATGGGCTATGAAAAGATAACCCATAACATTGCAGGTAGTTGTGAATAGATATTCAGAGGTTTATTTTTACCTTGATGGGATTTAAAATTCCATTTTATTTCCACAGCAGAAATTGTTTAAGCTATGTGCCAATGAACACATTCAAGATCTGAATTAAAATGTACAATTTTGATGCATTTTTTGCACGAATTCATAAGGTCATGATGAATATATGTAGCAACAGTGATACGGTGGGAAGTAGAACAAGAAAGTCAAGGTTCTACTTTAATGATGATGTAATTGCCACCACATTATCTTCAGTCAGCTACACTGGAGTTCTGGCCTAAAGAACCCATTTTGGCAGCACAGGAGTGCAGTGGTTTCTCTCTCTTTCTCTCTCTCTCTCTCTCTCTCTCTCTCTCTCTCTCTCTCTCTCTCTCTCTCTCTCTATTTCTCTCTGTTTCTCTCTCTCTCTGTCTCTCTCTGTCTCTCTCTGTCTCTCTCTCTGTCTCTCTGTCTCTCTCTCTCTCTCTCTCTCTCTCTGTCTCTCTCTCTCTCCCTCCCTTCCTTTCCTTCCCTTCTCTACCTCCCTTCCTGCTTCCATTCCCTCTCTCCCTCCTTCCCTTCCCTCCCTCCCTCCCTCCCACCCTCCCTCCCTTCCTTCCTTCCTTCCTTCCTTCCTTCCTTCCTTCCTTCCTTCCTTCCTTCCTTCCTTCCTTCCTTCCTTCCTTCCTTCCTTCCTTCCTTCCTTCCTCCCTCCCTCTCTTCCTTCTTTCCTTCCTTCCTTCCTCCCTCCCTCCCTCCCTCTCTTCCTTCCTTCCTTCCTTCCTTCCTTCCTTCCTTCCTTCCTTCCTTCCTTCCTTCCTTCCTTCCTTCCTTCCTTCCTTCCTTCCTTCCTTCCTTCCTTCCTTCCTTCCTCCCTCCCTCCCTCTCTTCCTTCCTTCCTTCCTTCCTTCCTTCCTTCCTTCCTTCCTTCCTTCCTTCCTTCCTTCCTTCCTTCCTTCCTTCCTTCCTTCCTTCCTTCCTTCCTTCCTTCCTTCCTTCCTTCCTTCCTTCCTTCCTTCCTGGCAATTCGGGTTAAGTGACTTGCCCAGGGCCATACAGCCAGGAAGTGTTAAGTGTCTGAGGTCAAATTTGAACCTTCTGACTTCAGAGTTGGTGCTCTATCCACTGCACCACCTTACTATCCTACCTCTAGTACTCTAGTACTTTGCCACTGTTGACAGAGACTTTGTTGTTTGTCTGTCTCTGGTATCTTGCAAATAGGAGGAACTTCTTAAATGTTGAATTGAGTAAATTCACATTTTAAAAAATAGAATGTCACAGCTTTAAAAGATGTCAGGCCATGGATTCTAACAGCTGGGAAGGGTTTTAGAAAATATAATGGCAGAGCACGGAGAAATCTTCAAACAGAGTTTATTGGGGGAAAGGTCTTAGAACACCGAATGTCAGAACTAGGCTCCAGCAATCCCTCAGGGGTTAACCCTGATTCAGATAAAATCCCATTCCACCCTTACTGTACTGTTAAAGATGCTCTCGGCTTAATATTTCTACTCCTAATATTCCTTACTCTAGCCCTATTCTCCCCAGACTCACTGGGAGGCCCAGACTATTCTGATCAGCTAACCCCCTAAACACGCCTCCTCACATCAAACCAGAATGGTACTTCCTCTTTGCATATGCCATCCTCTGCTCTATCCCTAACAAACTAGGTGGTGTTCTTGCTCTACTGGCCTCTATCCTAATCCTTCTGGTCTCCAGGTCTAGAGCTAGAAGAGCATGTTACTTTGCTCATGCTATTTTCTCTCTCCCCATCTTTGCCTGCTGAGTTTCTATTCTGTAAAATTGAATTCAAATGTCACCTTAGAGGGACTTTAGAAATTGGGATGTTAGAGCTGGGAGGGCCCTTAGAGCAGGAAATGTCAGAGCTGGGAGGGTCCTTAAAACAGGGAATATGAGGGCTGGGGAGGGGAAGTTCTTAGAACAGGGAATGTTAGATCTGGGAGAGCCCTCAGAATAGAGAATGTGAGAGCTGGGAAGGCCCTTAGGACCCAGAATGTCGGATCTGGGAGGGCCCTTAGGACCCAGAATGTCAGAGCTGGAAGAGCCCTTAGAACCCAGAATATCATACCTGAGAGAGACTCTAGAACAGAGAATGCCCAAAGTCCCCATTTCACCTTTCCCTAATGTCATTTCCCTAGGATCTCACACCCTAACATATACATATGAGTTCTTTGTGTATTATTATCTCTTTTTGAGTCCTACCCCATTTCCAGTGCACCTTTTTGCTCTGGCCTAGACATGTTTTTTTCTCTGTACTTTTTGAATGTTTAAGGATTGAGGAAATCAGAACCTAATAATAAAGACTAAAAGGGGCCACTAGGTGGCATCAAAGTGCACAGAAAATTGGGCATGGAAAATAGGAAGACCTGTTTCAAATTTAGCCATGGATACTGACTTGCTGGGTAACAGTGGGCAAATCAGTGCCTCTGTTTCTTCATCTGTAAAATGGGGGGTGGTCACAATAGTGAATAGGTCTTAGGGTTGCTGTCAGGATCAAATGAGGGGATAGCTGTGAAAAGCTCTTAGCATGGGGCCTGGCACTCACTCTAGTAAGTACTACAGAAATGTTAGCCATCATTATTATCCTTTGTTAGCAAAAGAAAAAGAAGAAATGCTGGAAAATTAACCAACCCAGCAATTAAGTCCAAAAGCATATGCAATGTTTCCTACCCACAATCCCTTCCTTTTCAAGCAGTAAAGGAGAGACACATTTTCCCATTTCTTTTTGGGGGGTCATTAAAACTGCTTTTGTTCTCTTTCTGTCTCTAAATGGCTAGTTATCACATGCTAGTTATGCAGGTGGCCTCCCATGTCTGTTTCCATGTGTAATGCACATCTCTGGTTGACTGACTTTGTGCAATTGTGTGGCTGTATGTGTGTGTGTGTCCTTAAATATTTATGTGTATGCCTTTGTGTTAGTATGTGAGTGTGCTGTGACACCCTCCAAGTGTATGTGTGTGTGTGTGCACATGCAGATACATATCTAGGTGTGTGAGTGTACTCTCTAGGTGGGTCTCTCTGAACTCATGAAATCCATCCTTTTTATTGGATAAATGACCTAGTTCCTATTTCATTTGGAGGGCATTTGGGCGTGTAGCGCCTTCTTCCTGGATGTGTCTCTCCTAATCCAAAAGATGATTGCATTGAGTGCTTATTTGGCACCGCAGAAGCTCCAGGCCATGACTATTGGGTTGGAATCTAATTAGGAGATTGCAGGAATTGCCATAATTTATCTGGTTTTATTTTCTCTGCCAAAGGTTTGGGCCCCTTCCATCTCACTATGTAAATCTGCTTAACCACTGGAAAATAAGATTGGGAGCTTTCATAAGCTTTTGGACTAGAAGGGATGGGAGAAAAGAAACTAGTAGAGGTGAGAAAGAACCTTAGAACAAAGGGGGAAACTGAGGACCGATGCAGGAAACAATTGATTCAGAGTCACAGTAGTAGTTGGGCAGCTAGGGAACAATTGATTCAGTCACAGAAGTAGGTTGGGCCGCTAGATGGCGCTGTTGTGGATAGAGCACCAGGTCTGTAGACAGGAAGACTAATCTTCCTGAGTTCAAATCCAACCTTAGACATATACTTGTGTGATCCTCAGCAAGTCACTTTACCCCGTTTGCCTCACTTTCCTCGTCTATAAAATGAGTCAGAGAAGGAAATGACAAAACTACTCTAGTATCTTTGCCAAGAAAACCCCAAATGGGATCATGAAAATTTGGATGCGACTGAAATAACTGAACAGCAACACAGTGGTAGTTATAACAGAACTGGGTCTTGGATCTCAGTCTCCTGACTCTCAGGCCAGCCCTTTTTGTATCCTACTCTGATGTCTCATTCAGTAAAGTGTTCGCTGATGACTAGTTTAATCCTACATTTCAAATTAAAAGACCTAGGTTCAGATCCCAGTCTTGCAATTAACTCCTTGTATGAGTTTAAATAAGTAATTGAATCTGTCTGGGGTTAATTTTTCTCATCTGTAAATTGAAGAATTTGGATTTAAATCTTGTCTAGCCTCTCTTCCAGCTCTAGAGCTATGAATCAACTCCTTCTCTTAGGTATATTTGCAATTTTTTTTAGGGAGCTTTGAGAAAAGTCTTTAATATTCAACATAGTGCAACTCCATTGGTGACATTTCAGATACTGCACCATGCAATAGGAGAAGGATGTGTGTGTGTGTGTGTGTGTGTGTGTGTGTGTGTGTGTGTGTGTGTGTTTGGGTAATGGAGCCTACTCCTCTGGGCCAATTACTCTATTTCCCCCCCTAGCATCTATTCTAGGTCTCAATTCTAAGCTGGGGAAACGGACTCTGGCTCTGCTTTTCCCTTTCCTCCCTACCCTTAGAGATTTCCAAGCAGGTAACTTCAAGGCACTATGATAAAGAGGAAGGAGCCCCGGACTGGAAATCAAAAGACATGAATTCTAACTTCCAGTTCAACGATCACTTCCCAGTTTCTCCCCCATAAAATGGGTGCATTTGACCAAATGCTCTCCGAGGCCTTTTCCAGCTATAATTTCCTGTGAGTCTATGAGTCTCACTACTATGTGGTTTGAGAAAACTGCTGGAGACTATTGATGGAGAGTTTCCTGACAAACCCAGCTCCTCTTTTGCTTCCAGAATCCAGCTGAGCTGATTTGAACCCAAAATAGAAAGGATGGCCTCTGGCTACTGATGACAAATGGAAGCAAGGGCAGAAATGGAATCCCTCCAAGGGATTCAGGAAGCCTGGGTCACTGGTTGGGGAGGAAGGAAGGGGAGGGGTGGGGGAACATGGGAGAATGGGGGCAAGAGCCCTCCCAGGGCTTCTGTCTCTCTATTGGGTATGAGAGGTAATCTTGAAAGCCTCAAGGACTCTGTCCCCAGCTTGAAGGGAAAGCAAAGGCGGCATTAAAATAACTCGTTTCTGGAGACTTAATGCGCTCATTGTATTATACAATGAGGTCTCATCTGCTGAGGTAATAATGATGATGATTAATAATAATAATAATAGCTAGTGTTTATATAGCATTCTTTTTTTCCCTGAGGCAATTGGGATTAAGTGACTTGCCCAGGGTCACACAGCCAAGAAGTGTTAAGTGTCTGAGGCCAGATTTGAACTCAGATCCTCCTGATTTCAGGGCTGGTGATCCTTCCACTGTGCCACTTAGCTGCCCCTATAGCATTCTTTATATACACTATCTCACTTGATCCTTACAACAACCCTGGAAAGTTGCTAATATTATATCCATTTTAGAGATCAGGAAAAGTGACTTTCCCTAGATCACACAGGCAGTGAGGTGAAATCTGAATCCAGGTCTTCCCAACTCGAGTAGAACTAACAGAATTTAGCTAGACTGAGAGGAGCACTTTTGGGAAGTCACTCTCCTTCAAGAGGCTAGCACAGTGTGCAATTGGAAGACTGTTGATGAGAAAATTCTGAATGAGGCAAAGGGTTTTAAAGGCAAATGGCAAAAGAAAGGGATAGGGCTGGGTACTGGGATTTCATCAGTATCAGGAGCTCTATCAGTTTTAATTGCTTACTGTGTACTTCCCCTATGAAGACATTTCCCCCATAGTGCAACTTAGAAAAGTCGTGTCCTGCTCAAGTCATTTGGCCATTGTGTTGCCAGAGGAAGGATTTGAATTCAGGTCTCTCTGGCTCCAAGGCCAGCTCTCTATCCATTTTACCAGCAGAGTAAGGTGACATCAAATTATGGACGCCTTGGATGGTAGGTTAGACCTTTGGCCTTGGGCTTGTTGACATTGGGGAAATAACAGAAGTTAATGGACTTCTCAGCTCCCATGACCTATGCCTTCAATTAATTTTAACCACCTGTGGAGATGGTCACATCTTTGATTTTACCATGACTATGACACCTCCATCATCCCCTATCTCTGAAAATTTATTCTATCCATAATCTATTCTATTCTTCCATTTCTCTCTCTCTCTCTCTCTCTCTCTCTCTCTCTCTCTCTCTCTCTCTCTCTCTCTCTCTCCCTCCCTCCCTCCCTCCCTCCCTCCCTCTCCCCCCCCCTCTCTCTCTCTCTCTCTCTCTCTCTCTCTCTCTCTCTCTCTCTCTCTCTCTCCCTCTCCCCTTTTAAACCAACTTAATAGCTGGGATAGGGTGGGACTTAAGCTTTTTTGTGTCATTGGTCCCTTAAGGCAGGATGATGAGACCTCTGGACCCCATCTCAGAATCATATTTTTAAATAATTGAACGAAATTCTAGATTTGTTACAATTTTTCCCATTCAAATTCATGGAAGCCCTAAAATCTATGGACAGACTTCTGTGGAATCTGCTTTAGAATCCAGTTTATTCTAACTTTATTCTTTGTCCTTATCATAATCTCCAGTCGCTCCAGTCTTCTTTGTTCCTTTGGTCTATTACCCCTGGTCTAGATCCACTTTCCTCCTTGACCCTGTGGTTGGCTAATTCAACAGTATATTATTCTGTCTGTGTGAGAGCCTTGCTCCCTTGTTTTCTTACTGATCATGTCTCACTGAACCCCAACCTTGAGCTGACTCCTCCACCTCAAGTACTGCTAAACTCAGCTGGAGGAAGTTACATAATCAGGGTCAATGGATTCAATACAAATAAATATTAATCGATCCACAAGCAAGTATTAAACTTGACCTCCTCAACTCCCATGGGTTCAATGATCATTTTTTCTGCAGATGAATTCCAGTTCTGGATAACTAACCCTAGCCCCTCCCCTGGGATTTACTGTTGCCTCACCAATTGCCCACTGGACATTTCGAATTATAGTCTATATGCACATCAAACTCAGTCTCTCCAAAACAGTACTTATCATCTTCAACCTATCTGAATTGTGGGTATTGGACAAAGTGGAAAAGATGAAAATGAATCAACACTGGAGTATAGATTCAGAGCTGGAAGGCACCTTGGAAAGTGAGTCCATTTTTTCATCCCCACCCCCATTTTACAGATGGGAAAACTAAGGCTCAGGAAGGTGAAGTGATTTGTCTGAGGGAGTGCATAGCAGAGATGGTATTTGAGCCTGCTCCTTCGACTCCAAATCTGCTGCTGTTTTCCATATGCTACATGGTGGCAGGCACACGATGAGATCAATTCACAATTGGCTGAATGACCACCATCAAAGCCTAGTCATTAGTGATTTGATTTCAACTTGGAAGTCTCCAATGCTATCCCAGGGATCTGTTGACATTTTTATCGGTGACTTAGTTAAAGGCATAGGCGACATGTTCATCAAATTAGAAGATGACACAAGTCCGGGAGGGAAAGCACACTGGGTGACAGGGAGGAGCCAAAAGAATCTTGTTGGCCTAGAATGTGGTCACAAATTTAAAAAGGAAAACAGTCTTCAACTTGAGTGTGGGGGAATTCCTTCTCAGTTATTGGTCGGCCTAGAAAGCTTTGAAGGTCCTTTCCAACTTGGGAATTATGGGATTTTCTCGGTCATTCTTTTGAAAAACTCAGTCCTTTTGACTCCCTTGCCCATTTCTGTTGAGAGTACCACTATCCTTGCTTCATTGTTAGAATTTTGATGGCTCAAAGTGAGGGTAAATAGCAATTGTTTCTACTCTGGCCTGAAACTCTGAGGCTCTTCCCCTCTCAGATCAACTTTTTTTTTTTTTTTTTTTTTTATGAAGGCAAACTAAGCTATCTTGCCTCAATTTTTGCTTAGTTTCTAATTACTGAATGGGTTTTGCTTCAGACAAGCCAAGACTTGGGAAAGACCTTAGCTTAAAAAGGCCTGTCTCTGGTCCATAACCAGTAATCCTGATCTATGTCTTGCCACTGGACCCCAATGACTCTGGAGTAGAGAATGAGGCTCATGATTCTGCACAGCCCTGCTTGACTTAAATCTAAGTCACTTGTAAGTCAATACATCCCCCTCCTGATGTCATTGGCTGCCTTCAAAAATGAAGAACTATCACCATCACCACCAATAACACTACCCTCCTTCTAGTAATCCAGGTTTCAAACCTTGTAGGTATCCTGGATTCTCTCCTCTGCTTCATTTCCCAAAGCTAATCAGTGACCAATTCATGGTCTCCTGATATTTCAATCCCTCTACTCTCTGGCCCCCATTTACTTTTCCAGATCTATCTTGTCACTTGCTCTCATGCTACTTCATTCTAGACCAATCGATTTGTTTGCTATTCCCTGCAAACAATACTCCAATCTCCCATCTCCATGCCATTGTATAGGCCGGCCCCCACACCTGGAGTGCCCTTCCTCTTCACGCCTATCTTTTAGAAATCTTAGCCTCCTTCACAGTTCAGCTCAGGTACCACCTTCTACATGAAGCTGTATTTTAATCTTGCTTGTTAGCATCCTCTCTTTCAAATTATCCTGTGCTTCCTTACCTCAGTATATGTTGTATCCCCAAATAGAATATAATCTCCTGGAAAGTAGTGTTTCCTTTTTGTCTCTGAATCTTCAGCACCTGGGACAACGCCCAGCATATATTTTGATATTTCAATAAACCTCGGTCTATTGATACGAGTATTCCAACCACATGTACAGATTCTTAAGGCATCTATACCTTCTCATTTGATGTCACTTTCGTGCAGGTCCTTCCACAAATCTCCTACTGGGAGTCACCTCAGGAAGCTAGGGCCTTCCTCCAGTTCTCTTGACTTTGTGTGAACACCTGAGCACTCAGCTTATGCATGGCCATTCCTTACTCTCACTCCACAGCCAACCTGTTTCCTCTTCTGGTCCTACTTAACTCCTTAGACATAGTGCTGTTAGGGCAGCTAGGTGGCGCAGTGGATAGAGCACCAGCTCTGAAGTCAGGAGGACCTGAGTTCAAATGTGGACTCAGACACTTAACACTTCCCAGCTGTGTGACCCTGGGCAAGTCACTTAACCCCAATTGCTTTAGCAAAACAACAACAACAACATTGTTGAGGTAGTGCTGTTACATGAGTTGTAGCCACCCAGAAGAATATCAATGATAAAGAGATAGATATCTGTTTCCGGGAGAAGATTGGAGTCACTAAAAGCATGGTACAGATTTCGAAAGGCAGTCTCTCCCATTCAGCTCTGAGTTTAGCTCATTGTCTTTCCATAGTATCTTTACAATATATATGGACCTCCAGATAGAGAGGCAATGGACATTGAGGTGATGGATGTCAAGGTGATAGACATCGAGGCATTTTTTTTTAACATGACTAATTCAGGAATTTGTTTTACTTTAAGTATATATTTGTAACAGGGATTTTGTTTTTCTTCATTTCTCAATTGGGAAGGGAGAAAATATAGGTTTGAAAATAAAATTTAATTAGAATGATAAAACAAGAAATGTGGACTGAAGGAACATCTCTAAGAACTATACTTTTCATTTCATATCCTTCAGGCTGTTGTATGAGTACCTGATTGTTTCTTATCTGTTAAATATAATCCATTTCTCTCTCTCTTTTTTTCTCTCTGTGTCTCTCTCTGTCTCTCTCTCTGTGTCTCTGTCTGTCTCTGTCTCTCTTTCTCTCTGTCTCCCTTTCTTTCTCTCTCTGTCTCTCTGTGTCTCTCTTTCTCTTTCTCTCTCATCTCTCTCTCTCTGTCTCTCTCTTTTCTCTCTGTCTCCCTTTCTTTCTCTCTCTGTCTCTGTCTCTCCCTCTCTCGCTCCCTTCCCCCTCTCTTTCTCTCTCTTTGATGTTATTTGGTGCTTTTCTTATCTAATGCTTCCCAGCTCTCTTCCTGAAGAAAATGTTCATGACATATACTTTCTTACTCTTCAACCATTTTATCCAAGTATTTGGCCATCCTTCCATATGCCCACCAATGCACTGAATTCACCAAGGGTTAACATATATATGTTGATTTAATTGGGAGGCTCTTAATGAGTTCTTCTGAGAATTGCTCTATTCCTAATTCTTTGTAACAGATGTTGGTGAATAAGCTGCAATTAACTTCATGGTGGTCTTTTGAAAATGCTGATTCTGAGCAATGTGTTATGAGATGACCAAATGTCCCATGAAATTAGGTTTCTTGTTGCCTTTGGACATACAATAAAGCCAACCCCTTTCTTTGTCTCTCTGGCGAGAACCTGTGAGTGATTGTTCCAATTAACTGCAACTTCCTCCTTTCTTCTGGTTTCATTTACAGTGAGAATTTCAAGACTGACATGCCTTGGTTCCCTTGGGACTGTGTCTACGCCTTGGTTACTGAGCAAGTAACTCGGCCTCCATCACTGCAGGAAGGGAAGGAGGCTATAAGGTACAGAGGGCCATTTCTACTTTTCTTTTGAGATCTAATGGCCAAAGGATTCACCAGGAAGTGGCCAGACTATTGGTGTTGAATGATCACAGTACTCAGAGATGCTAGTCCTTAGCTCAGTCAGTTGCCAGCATTGTGTACTCAGCCCTTTCAACACTGAAGGACCTGCCAGGTCCTAGGCTCTGCCACCCTGGCTTGCTAGAACATAGAACAGATGAGCCCTCAGAGGGGCAGGACCTTTGCTGAATTGTTCAATTGGAGGTTTTCAAAGACTCGCTTCCTGGGCAGCAGTCTTTCCTGAGAGGACAGATATGTGCTGGCACCCAGAAGGATTGGGGGAGGGGTAAAGCCAGAAATGAGATCATGGAGCCTTTAGGAAGACAGATCATGGTGAAGGCAGGGGATGAAAGGTCATTTCTAGCACACAGCCTTGGTTTAAGCTGACATTCTATTCTCTGCAAAATGATATTCCTAAGAGCAAAGCATAGCAGAAAAGTGAAGGATGGGCTAATATTTCTAGAAATAGAGATTTCTTAGAAGAGGGATCTCAAACTTGGTACTTGTGCTCATAGGATCAATAGACTTAAGCTATACAAGGGAGCTCAAAGGCCATCTCGTTCAAGTCCAACAGAGGTGGAAACTGAGACATGAGAAGGTTAAGTAAGATTTAGAATTAATCACTTAACTGAATGGGGAAAGAGAAGGGGCAAAGGGTTATAAAGGGGAATAGACAAACAAAATAAAGAAGCAAAGGATGACAAAGTAAGAATTTAAATGAAAATCTCATGAACTAAGGAAAGGGTGACAAATAGTAGAGTGGAGGAGTAGAGGAGGGGAAGAGAATCTCTGGAAATAAATAAATGTCAAAGTAGTTTAAGTACAGACTTAAAAGAAGATTTTAAAAATAATAATCATATTTTATTTTTGCAAATCCATGCAAAGATAGTTTTCAACCCTTGCAAAACCCTGTGCTCCAAATTTTTCTCCCTCCCTCCTCACCTTCCCCCTCCCCTAGACAGCAAGCAATCCAATACAGGTTAAACATGTACAATTAGAAGGTTTTTTTTAAGCAATAAATTGAGGAAAACAAGTCTAATACTCAAAATTTTAAAAGAGAATGGATGAAAAAATCCAATAGAAGAAAAGCAACTAGAATGAACAAGAGAATCAAGCCCAACAATCTGCTGAGAATAAGAAACACATTCAAAACTCGAAGACAGAGAATGAGTACTGGCTGGAAAAATGGACTAAACATCAAATAAATCCCAAAGAACTGGATTTGCAGTCACACTCTCAGAGCTGGTGTCAGGAAGACTTGGATTCACAATACCACGTTAGACATTTATTAGTTTTGTGACTCTGGTCAACCTTTCTGTATTTCAGTTTTTTCATCTTGAAATTCAGGTTTTGAACAGAATGGCTTCTGAGGTCCCCTATTCCACCTCTAGAGTTCTAATGTATGACTTTGTGTAGGACATTTTTCCTCTCTGTACCTCAGTATCCCTTTATATGGAAGAAGGGAGTTGAACTGAATGATCTTATGAGTTTCTTCCTGCTCTGGAGCTAGAATCCTTTGATTCCTCTTCCAACTTCTTTCAAATGAACCATCACTGGATCTATGTTGAGAACAATTTTCCTTCACAATTTTCCTCTCTATTACCCTTTTGGTCAACTTCAATGTAGGTTCTTCAGCTAAGATTTGTAACTATGCAGCATCACCTGGAGAACACTAGTCTAAAATGACAAGGCTGGCCTTTTGGGTACAACTCATAGTCCACCTGCGAGGGAGAAAAAATTTGGAACTCAAAATCTTACAAAAATGAATGTTGAAAACTATCTTTACACGTAATTGGAAAAATAGAATAGTATTTAAAAAGAAGTATACCTTGCTGCATGAAAGATGGAGATATGAGCTCATACAAAATGTCTGTCATCTCCATGGAGATTGTTTTACTTGAGATCTAAATACAAAAGGGAATCCTAGGAGAGAGAAAGATCCTCCTCATCTTCCCTTTTGCAGTTGACGTTGTACTAATTGCACCAGGTTTCCTCAACAAGATTTATGATGTCTAATAAATTTATCAAGTGTTATGTGTCTTATTCCTTCTACTAGACTGTAAGTTTGATGAGAGCAAGCAAAGTATTCTGTACTTAATTGATATTTGTTGAATTGATTTAAACTTATACATGAAGCATGGATTCCCTCTATCAATGAATCAATATCGATTTACTGTTTACTGTTGCTCTAGGTATCTTCAATAATGATCATCCAGATTTTGCTGGAAGACCTTTTTATGACAGGGAACTCACTACTTTCTCAATGTGTCTCATTCTTCTTTTAAGAAGTTTTTCTCCCATAAATTGAACTGAGGTCTGCCTCTTTGTATCTGCCTCTTTGTACTTCTTGTATCCCAAATATTGTTCTTGGTTCTGCCCTCTACGGCCAGATTGAACAAGCCTGATTGGTATTTTTCAGGAGAGCTCTTCAAATATTTGAAGATGTCAAATAAGTCTCCTTTTCCTATTTATAGTTGGTTTTTTATGGCACATAGCTTCATCCATAATTTCTAAGAAGATCATTCCCAAATGTACAAGCCTGGCCTCTCCCAGAAGCTCCATTTCCTCATCACCAGCTGGATTTTCCTGTGGCATCTCAAATTTAACATGACCAAAACAGAATTCAAGATCTCATCTAAACCCAGCCCTCTTGCTGAGATCACCACCATCCTGGTCAGCCAAGCTGCTCATCTGAATCATTTTTGACTCCTCCCCCTTCCTTATTCCCACATCTAATCATAGAATCATAAATTTCAGGCTGTAAATATTCTTTGAGGTTGTTCAGTCATGCAAAGAGAATTGCTGAATTTGAGAACTTTAGGCGTCCTCACTGAAATAGATCAGATAAGCGGCCATCTAGCCTCTGTTTGATGATCATCATGAATGAGAAACCCCCCAGTTCCAGTATTTCTGAAACTGTCTCCAGGCATTTTAGATGACCAATTATAACTCTTACAATTAATCTTTTTGAGGACCATTTTCAATCATAAAATCATTGGTAGCTGCAAACATTTCTAAAGAACCACTTTGCATCCTATTCTTCCATATGTTAACTTTTAAGATAAAGTCTTCAATTTTATCTTTTAACATAAATATGTTACTTTTTTTTCCTTGTTGAAGCAACATGTGTAAATCATTGAATTTTTTGAAAATATCTGACAAATAAATGTTTTGGGAACCATGTCATTATGTAAAAAAATTAGCAAAATCACATTTTTTCTCAGTCAAAAATATAACAACTTCTGGTTTTATGAAAAAACCCAACAAAATAGATAACCCTTTAGTTAATTTGATTAGAAGAAGGAAAGAAGAAAATCAAATTGTTAGTTTCAAAAATGAAAAGGGAAAACTTTCCACCAATGAAGAGGAGCTTAGAGCAATAATTAGGAGTTATTTTTCCCAACTGTATGTCAATAAATCTGATAAACTAAGTGAAATAAGGAATATTTACAAAAATATATGTTGCCCAGATTAACAGAAGAGGAAATAAATTACTTAAATAGTCCCAAAGAAATAGAACAAGCTATTAACCAACTCACTAAGAAAAAATCTCCAGGGCCAGATGGGTTTATATGTGAATTCTACCAAATATTTAAAGAACAATTAATTCCCAAACTATGCAAACTATTTGGAAAAAATAGGAAAGAAGGGGTCCCACCAAATTCCTTTTATGACACAGATATGGTGCTGATGCCGAAACCAGGTAGGGTCAAAACAGACAAAGAAAATTATAGACCAATTTCCCTAATGAATATTAATGCAAAAATCTTAAATAAAATAAACTATTAGCAAAAAGATCACAGCATCACCCCTAGGATAATATGCCATGACCAAGTAGGATTTATACCAGGAATGCAGGGCTGGTTCAATATTAGGAAAACTATTAGCATAATTGACTATATCAATAACCAAACTAACAAGTATCATATGATTATCTCAACAGATGCAGAAAAAGCATTTGGCAAAATCCAACACCCATTCTTATCAAAAATAGTAGAGAGTATGGGAATAAATGAAAGTTTCTTTAAAATGATCATTAGCATCTATATAAAACCATCAGCAAGCAACATATGTAATGGGCACCAAGTAGAACCATTCCTAATAAGATCAGGGGTGAAACAAGGTTGCCCCACTATCACCATTACTATTCAATATTGTATTAGAAATGTTAGCTTTGGCAATAAGAGAAGAAAAAGAAATTAAAGGAGAGAGTACGTAATGAGAAAACAAAATTATCACTCTTTGCAGATGATATACTTAGAGAATTCTAGAGAATCAACTAAAAACTACTAGAAATAATTAACTATAGCAAAGTTGCAAGATACAAAATAAACCCACATAAATCATCAGCATCTCTATATTTTAAATAGTTAGGATTCTACCTGTCAAGACAAAGCCAGAAACTATGTGAACACAATTACAAAACACTTTTCACACAAATAAATTTAGATCTAAACAACTGGAAGAATATCAAATGCTCATGGGGAGGCTGAACTAACATAAAAGGACAGTTCTACCTAAATTAATCTGCTTATTCAGTGCCATACCAAGCTAGAAAAAATAATAATAAAACTCAAATAGAAGAACAAAAAGTCAAGAATTTCCAAGGGAATTAATGGGAAAAAAGAAAACCAGACCTAAAACTATATTATAAAACAGTGGTCACCAAAACCATTTGGTACTGGCTAAGAAATAGAATAGTGAATCAGTGGAATAAGTTAGTTTATAAGACACAAGTTGATGACTATAGTATTCTAGTGTTTGATAAACCCCAAAGACTACAGATTTTGGCATAAGAACTCATTATTTGACAAAAATTGCTGGGAAAATTGGAAAATAGTATAGCAAAAATTAGGCATTGACCAACACCCAACACCCTACCCCAAGATAAGGTCAAAATGGATTCATGATTTAGATATCAAGCATAAGCAAATTAGGAGAGCAAGAGATAGTCCACCTCTTAGATCTGTGGTTAAAGAAGAAATTTATGTCCAAAGAAGAACTAGAGATCATTATATAATTAAAAATTAATAATTTTGATTATATTAAATTACAAAGGTTTTTTTACAACCAAATTAATGCAGCCAAGATTAGAAGGGAAGCAGAAAACTGGGGGAACATTTTTACATCTAGTGTTTTTGATAAAGGCCTCATTTCTAAAATATATAGAGAATTGACTCAAATTTTTAAAAATAAAAGTCATTCCTCAATTGATTAATGATCAAAGACTATGAACAGACAATTTTCAGATGAAGAAGTTAAAGCTATTTCTAGTCATGAGAAAAATGCTCTAAATCACTATTGATCAGAGAAATACAAATTAAGACAACTGTGAGGTACCACTTCATACCTCTCAGATTGGATAAGATGATAGGAAAAGATAATGATAAATGTTGGAGAAATGTGGGAAAACTGGGACATTAATACATTGTTGGTGAAGTTGTGAACTGATCCAGCCATTCTGTAGAACAATTAGGACCTATGCCCAAAGAGCTATCAAACTGTGATTTCCCTTTGATCCAGCAGTGTTTCTACTTCTACTGTATCCTAAAGAGATCATAAAAAAGGGAAAAGGACCCACATGTGCAAAAAAGTTTGTAGCACCTCTTTTTGCAGTGGCAAGAAACTGGAAACTGAGTGAGTGTCCAACAGTTGAGGAGTGAATGAATAAGTCATGAATGTTATATGATATATATATAGATATATATATGTCATATGAATGTTATGGAATATTATTGTTCTATAAGAAATGATCAGCAAGATGATTTCAGAAAGACCTGGAGAGACTTACATGCACTAATGCTGAGTGAAGTGAGTAGAACCAAGAGAACGTTGCACACAGCAACCACAATATTATGTGATGATCAACTATGGAGTTGACTGGAGATTGGTTGACTTGATTGGTGGAGATGATTCAGGGCAGTTCCAATACTCTTGTGATGGAGAGAGCCATCTGTATTCACAGAAAGAACTATAGGGACTGAATGTGGATCACAACATAGTATTTTTACCTTATTTTTTGTTGTTATTTGCTTGCTTTTTTTTTCTTTCTCATGTTTTTCCTTTTCAATCTGATTTTTCTTGTGCAGCACAATAAATGTGGAAATATGTTTAGAAGAACTGCACATGTTTAACCTATATTGCTGTCTAAAGATAGGAGGGAGGGAGAAAAAATTGGAACACAAGGATTTGCAAGGGTGAATGTTGAAAATTATCTTTGTATGTATTTTATAAATACGTAAAAAAGCTGTTATTATTAAGAAGTATATATATATATATATATATATATATATATATATTTTCCTCTCTTGTGTGCCCCTCCAAAGGGCAACAAAACAATAATTACTCATGTATGCTTCCTTCATAAACATATCTTAACATAAACTAATAACTGCCATGTTAGAAATATTAATAGTTGTTTTACCTAACTGAATTGCAAACTTTGGGCTGCCTTAAAGTTTGGTAATAAACTGCTGGAATGGGTAATTACTAATTTCAGAAGTTCTTTTGGAAACCATTTCATTTGATAAAGGAATTTTATTTATTTCATCCCCATACTTTTTCCCATGAACTATTTCTGATATTTTAATAGCAGCAAGTAACACAAGCTCTTCTCCTACCACAGACAGCTTTTTAGTTTTTGCAATTAAATAAGAAGTTTTTAAAGATGCAAACAAATACTTTTTGTTGAAGTAACAAATTTCTCAGAACATTGTTTTTCTTTATTTGGAGATTTTAGAAGTTGTTCAAAACATTTTCCCTTTGGTTTATTGCAGTATATTGCATACTTGGTATTAAGATGTCGTTTAAGTTTGTCTGGCTTCCTGCTCTCCACAGCCAAAACTTCATGACCAATCAAGCAGAGTTTTATCTACACTACCATCAGGATAAGAAGTAAATCCATGTTGCAAAAATTGCTCGACATATTTTCTTTTTCTTGTCAATTTGAGTGTACTACAACTTGGTAGTGAAGGCTCAACTGCATTATCATCACTATTTTCACATTTTTAATCTAAATTTAGGCATTTGTATTTTTGGCCTAAAACATAAATAAATATTACTAATAATTTCTCAAGTAAATACTTACTTTAGCTTTTGAAATCACATTTGTTTGTGCTTAACTTTTAAAAACTGATGTTCATATTTATATATACTTACACAATAATGGGGAGAAATATTATTAAAGGGCTTTTGACTTTACTTGCTGCAATTAAACACTTATTTTTTCTGTAAAAGAAGTCTATGACAGCAATTTTTAGTATTATATTATGTGTAATATATTTATTATATCATATATATTTATTATATTATATATATTACATATGATATAATATATATTTATTATATAATTTTTAAAATTAAATCTTTTAATATAACACAATCTAAAATTATACTAATTTGATACTTAAATGCTGAGAAATGATGATAGGAAGATATTAAAAGTCCTTATTTTCTGTAATTAAGCCATTACGTTTCTTTGTATGCATAGTAAAAACACTGCAATTCATAACACACAATAATCTTGAATCTGGCAGCATTTGTACATACACAATGCAAAGTGCTCATGCTGTGTGTTCAAAACCAAGGTTTTAGTGAACCCACTCAATGGGATGTAGACAAGCAATGCCAGAAACACTTGGGATTCATTATGCCTTTGATTTTGAACTAATTTTTGGTTGTTGTGCATTCAGAAACTTTTTCCTGTAGCCACATTTTTGGTACCCCCCATATTCAGTTCCATGACTCCATGTGAGGTTGCGACCCCCAGTCTAAGAAGCTTTGCGTTAATGTACTGTTCTTATTGTGAATTGATCCAATCGTTCTGGAGAGCAATTTGGAATTATGCCCAATGGGCTATAAAACTGGGCACAATTTGACCCAGAAATACCACTGTTAGGTCTATATCCCAAAGAGACATTTATAAAAAGGGAAAATGAGCTATTTGTATAAAAATACTTATCGTAGCTCAAGAATTGGGAATTGAGAGAACATTATCAATGAGGGAATTGGCTGATGGTACATGATATTGATGGAATACAATTAGGCGGTAAGAAATAATGAGCAGGATGTCTTCAGAAAAATCTGGAAAGATTAAACTGATGCAAAATGAAGTGAGAAGAGGCCAGGAGAACATTATGCTCAGTAATAGCAATATTATATGATAATGAATTGCGAATGACTTTACTATTCTCATCGATACAGCGATCCAAGACAATTCCAAAGGATGCAGGAAGAAAAATGCTTTCTATCTCCATAGGGAGAACAGATAAACTCTGAGTACAGATTGAAGCATACTTTTTAAGCATTCTTTATTTTTCTTGGTTTTGTATATGTGTTTTATTTTGCAACATGACTTATATAAAGCTATGTTTTGTATGATTTCACATGTATAACTGATATATGAAGGAGATATAAAAGGGAGAGTTTGGAACTCAAAATTAAAAAAAAGTTAAAATATTATATTTACATTTATTAAAATATTTAAAGAAACATTTCATATTCAATTATTTAATATCTTATTTTATTTTAAAATATAAATGTGAAATATTCAACATTAAATATTTAGCATGTAATATTTAAATATAAGTAAACATGTACATACATAGATATACATATGCATGTATACACATACATATATATAATATGTACATGTATTTGATATTATATATATACTATATATGCTTTTGTGTATTATATATGATACACCTTCCACATGGTAGCCCCTTCAAACACTTGAAGATGGTTATCATATCTCCCTCCTTGAGTTTTTTTTTTTCTTCCAGGTCAAATATATTGAATTGCTTCAATCTTTATATAACTCATTTTATAGAGAGGAAAACTGAAGTTGGAGTCATTAGGTGACTTGTCCAAGGTGGCAGCTCTTTTCCCATTGCATCACACTGCCTTTCAATAGGCTTCCAACAAATCTTTGATCTATCTCTCCTCTCCAATCTGTCTCTTCTTCTCTATTTCTCCATGGAATATTTCAGATCCCATTGTCTCTTGCTAAGGATATTGCCTCTCGATCTTTAAACTCTTCCATCTACCAGCAAGCCTTTACCAGCTGCCAAAATGATCTTCCTGTATAACTCTGATCATGCCACTCCATCTCTCCAAAATGTTCAATGGCTCTCAGTGGCCTATGGCCTACAATATCGACTTATTTCCTTAATACCCAAGGCTTGCTCCAACCTACTTCACTTCTCCACTGCATGTATTCCAAATCCCAGCCAGACTTGGAATTCAGGTCTCTCTGCATTTATTAAGCACTTATGGTATGAAAAGGCTATTGTTGAGTGCTGAAAGGAAAGACAAGAATGAAATAGGAGCCTAAGTTCAACTTCTCATCATCATTGAATATGAACTTCCAGAGCCTGTGAGATCCCTTCTATATTTAAAGACTTTCTTTCTATTCAAGAAATGGGGACATTTCTGATGTCCCAAGTTGAGAAACTAAAGCTCCAGTTGGGGCCCATTTGTCAGCATACCAAGTGCTCCCTCTGCTGCCTAGCTTGGGAAGTACAGGAGCCAGACTGGGGGACAGAGATTGAGACCAGGACCTGGGAGAAGTCACTTAGAGCCTCACCTCCTCCCCCCATTCTTACTCTTGCCCCTTCCTCAGCTGCCTTAGAGCCTGATCTCCTTTAAAAGAACCATAAAGGTGGAAAATGGCAAAAAAAAAAAAAAAAAAAGAATACATCGCAAGGAGCCCAGATACGGAACTTGAAGTCCTGAGTTCAAATCCCAGAAGTTCATGTTCTAAGAGGCCTTGTAGCTCTAATATTGTGTTCTAAGATCCCGCTCATCTCTGACATTCCCTGTTCCAAGGCCCCTCCAAGTTCTGACATTCTGGGTTCTAAAACCTCTCCCAGCTCTGATATTCTGGGTTCTAAGACCTCTCCTAGCTTAGACATTCTGGGTTCTAAGGTACTCCCAGCTCAGACATTCTGGGTTCTAAGGTACTCCCAGCTCTGACATTCTGGGTTCTAAGATCTCTTCAATCTCCATCATTCTGGGTTCTAAGGGCCCTCCCAGCTCTGCCATTCTCTGCTCCACTAGGTTCTAACTTGCCCCAATAGGGAGAGAAAGGAACAGTTTTGGCTTGAGCTACTCTGCTCTCTTTCCCTCTCAATTACACTTACTTGAAGTTTCACACACAAACACACACACACACACACACACACACACACACACACACACACTCCTCACTTGTGCATTTGGCCTTCTAAGGACAAGGATTTTCTGCATGTACTGGGATGAGAAAACCCAGTCCCCAGATGGGTGCCACGTCTGTGGCCCTGTAAGCTGGCACAGTTGCTTGTCATCTAAATTGTTAATTTACCTAGTGCTCCCTCTGCTGTCCAACCCAGGAAATGTGAAGTCAGACTGGAGGAAAATCCAAATCTGGCTGGAGACAAAGTTTGCCAAAACTTGTCTGTCTCATCTCTATTCCCATCACCAACCAGCCTTCTCCAGCCTTATTTCTTTACAGAGGCTGCTGGGAGGGAGTCAGCATGAGATGGCCAAGGAAGAGTGGCCATACCCCTGGATTTGGAATTGGGGGAATTCTGCTGCTTACCAGCTGTGGGACTTGGGACCATATGCTTCATTTCTTCGGGGTTCAGCTTCCTGCTCTGTAAAATGAAGGGCTTGGGCTAATTATTAAGAAGTTCAGCTTCCTCTATGAAATGAAAGGGTTGGGCTAATTGTTAAGGGATTCAGCTTTCTCTGTGAAATGAAGGGGTTGGGCTAATTGTTAAGAGCTCTTCCACCCTCTCAATTTTAAGCTTCAATAAACATTTATTAAACACTTACAGCATACTTTGAGACCTATAATACTAAGACAAAGCACACAGGCCTTGCCCTCAGTGAGCTGAATGGGCACATGTAAATAATCTGGATGAAGGAAGGCATTCAGCGTGAGGACATCAGGAAAACCCTCCTTTAGGAAATAATGACACTTTGTGCTAGGCTTAGGAAAGAGCCAGGGTTTCTGAAAGGCAGATTTACAAATGAGGATATTTTCCTGAGAATTGCCAGCTCACATCTTTTGATCACTTATCAATTGAGTAATGGCTCTAATTCTTTTTTTATGATTTGGTTTTTTTTCTTTTGCCTTTCAGCATATCAGATTCCAGGCCCTTTGATCCTTTAATGTGGATGCACCCAGCTCTTGAGTGACTCTTATTGCGGCACCTTGATATTTGAATTGTTTTTTTCCTGGCTGCTTGCAATATTTTTTCCTTAGTCTGATAATTCTGAAATTTGGCCACAATATTCCGTGGAGTTTTTTTTTTAGGGTCTTTTTCAGAAGGTGTTCGATGAATTCTTTCAATACCTATTTTCCCTTCTGGTTCTGTTACCTCTGGGCAGTTCTCTTTGATAATTTCCTGTAAAATAGTATCTAGGTTCTTTTTTTCATCATAATTTTCTGGAAGTCCAATAATCCTCAGATTATCTCTCCTAGATCTATTTTCCAGGTCTGTTGTTTTTCCAAGTAGATATATAAAATTTCTTTCTATTTTTTCATTTTTTTGGTTTTTCTTGACTGATTCTTGATGTCTCAGGGAATCATTCATTTCTATTTGTTCAGTTCTGATATTTAATGAGTTATTTTCTTCATCAACTTTTTTTACTTCTTTTTGTATATGTCTAATTGAGTTTTTAAATGAGTTGTTTTGCTCTATGGAATTTTTTTCCATTTCACTAATTTTTTTTAGTGAGTTATTTTCTTTTTCTAATTCACAAATCCTATTTTCCTGGGAGTTCTTTACCTTTTCCAATTCACCTTTCAGGAAGTTGTTTACCTTTTCCAGTTCACCTTTCAGGATGTTGTTACTCTTTTGCATAGCTTCTCTTTCCTTTCCCTGTTTTTCTTCTAGCTCTCTTTTAAGGTTTTTAATAGTCTCTTCTAGGAGAGCCTTTTGTATTGGGGACCAATAATTGTCTGGAGACTGCTACTTGTTTCCTCAGAGTTGAAAACCTGCTCTCTTTCTGTATAGAAGCTATCAATCGTCCTTTTAATTTTTTTTACTCATTTTTTAAAGCCTGTAGGGTCTGCTTTCAGGGCCAGGATGTTACCAACTTCCTCTGCAGAACAGGGATGGGCGTATGTATGGCCTGCCAACAGGCTACAAAGAGTGGCCAGGTGCATGAGTGCTCTGGGAAATAGTTCCCCAATGGGAGTGACTTAGGTCTGCATTGCTGGCTGAGGCAAGAGTCTGAGCAGTGAAAGTGTCACTACCCCTGTCCAAAGCCAGCTGTGGGGCCATGGGTATTAGCAGCTGGCCAGTGAATAGCCCTGCATGGACCAGAAGTGTCTTTGCCCCAGAAGCACAAGTCACTCTGCACAAGTTCTGTTGCCCCAGGCTGAGCTCCAAACTGTGCAGATTAGAGGCTGCTCCGGGCTGCACCCCCCCTGCCGGGTAGATTTGCAGCTACCCTAGCTGTGCTTCAGTGTGCAGCTGCACAGTTGTGCTGGTCTATGCTGAGTCACTTCTGGTTTTGGGGGGTACAGTTCTGACATTTTTAGAGTACCCTGTATCTCTGGCTCTAATCTCTTTGCTGGTCCCCTGCTTTACAATCAAGGCAAAGCAGTCAGCCTATGGCAGGGTCGTTTCTACTGCTCTTCTAGCCACAGAGGCTACCCCCATCCCTGGTCGGCTCAGGAGGCCAGACTTTCCAATCTCCCTGCCTGTTGCTGGTCTGTTTCCACTCCTCAGGACAAACCTGCTCTGGCGGTTTTCCAGATTATCTTCGGCTAGTAAGTCCTTACACCTTTAATCTTCATGAATTTCACCAGTGAAGCACTATTTTTGAGGCTAAATTCAAAGATTGGTAGTGAGGGCATGAGAGGAGCTTAAAGAGCGTGTGGCTGCTCTGCGCCTCTCCTCCCCCATTATTTTTTTTTCTTTACAAAACATATACATGGACAATTCTTCAACATTAGCTCTTGCAAAATCCCATGTTCCAATTCCCCCTTCCCTCACACCCTCCCTTACATAGCAAGTAGTCCAATATATGCTAAACATGGTAGAAAAAAATGTCAAATCCAATACATGCATACCCATCCATACAACCATCATGCCACACAAGAAAAATCAAATCAAATCAGTAAAAAAAGAGAGAGAGAGAGAGAAGGAAAATAAAAGGCAAGCAAACAAGAACAAAAAGAGTGGAAATGCTATGTTGTAAACTTCATTCAGTTCCCACAGTCCTTTCCCTGGGTGTAGATGGCTCTCTTTATCACTGAGCAAGTGGAACTGGTTTGAATCATCTCACTGTTGAAGAGAATGACTCTAATTCTTAATCATTTGAATCAAATCTTTATATATCCTGGAAATAAGGCTTTTACCAGAATTTTCCCTATCTACCTATTTCCCTTCTAATATGAGCTACATTAAATTTCTTTATGCAAAATCTTTTTCAATTAATGAATTCAAAATTGCCCATTTTATCTTCTATGAATCTCATCTTGTTTGATCATGAACTCTTTCTGTACTCATAAAGATAATATGTCATTTCTTCTTTGCTCCTCTGATCTGTTTACAATCCTGAGGTGTCTTATATATATGGGCTCCAAGAGATGAATGCCAAATTTTCAATGTGCCAAATAAAGTCAGATCTAGACAATTAGAAAAATATCAAATGCTCTTGGATAGGTTGAGCAAATATAATAAAGTTGACAATATTCCCTCAACTAATCTATTTATTTAGTGCTATACCAATCAGACTCCCAAGAAGCTATTTTAATGACTTAGAAAAAATAACAACAAAATTCATCTGGAAAAACAAAAGGTCAAGAATTTCAAGGGAATTAAGGGAAAAAAAAGCAAATGAAGATGGCCTAGCTGTACCAGATCTAAAACTATATTATAAAGCAGCGGTCATCAAAACCATTTGTTATTGGCTAGAAAGTAGACTTGTTGATCAGGAGAATAGATTAGGTTCACAGGACAAAAGAGTCAATGACTATATCAATTTAGTGTTTGACAAACCCAAAGACCCCAGCTTTTGTGATAACAATTCACTACTTGACAAAAACTGCCAGGAACATTGGAAATTAGTATGGCAGAAACTAAGCACTAATCCACACTTGACACTGTATACCAAGATAAGGTCAAAATGGGTTCATGATCTAGACATAAAGGATGAGATTATAAATAAATTAGAAGAACATAGGATAGTTTACCTCTCAGACCTGTAGAGGAGGAAGGAATTTGTGACCAAAGAAGAACTAGAGATCATTATTGATCACAAAATAGATAATTTTGGTTATATTAAGTTAAAAACTTTTTTACAAACAAAACTAATGCAGACAAGATTAGAAAGAAAGCAATAAACTGGGAAAATATGTTTACATTCAAAGGTTCTGATAAAGGCCTCATTTCTAAAATATATAGAGAATTGACTCAAATTTATAAGAATTCAGGCCATTCTCCAATTGATAAATGGTCAAAGGATATGAATGCACAGTTTTCAGATGAAGAAATTGAAACTATTTCTAGTCATATGAAAAGGTGCTTCAAATCAAGGAAATGCAAATTAAGACAACTTTGAGATACTACTACACACCTCTCAGATTGGCTAGGATGACAGGAAAAGATAATGACAAATGGTGGAGGGGATATGGGAAAAATGAGACACTGATATATTGTTGGGGGAACTGTGAATGGATCCAACCATTCTGGAGAGCAGTTTGGAACTATAACTCAAAAAGTTATCAAACTGTGCATACCCTTTGATCCAGCAGTGTTACTACTGGGCTTATATCCCAAAGAGATCTTAAAGGAGGGAAAGAGACCTGTATGTGCAAAAATGTTTGTGGCAGCCCTCTTTGTAAGGCTAGAAACTGGAAATTGAGTGGATGCCCATCAATTGGAGAATGGGTGAGTAAATTGTGATATATGAATGTTATGGAATGTTATGGAATATTGCTGCTTTGTAACAAATGACCAGCAGGATGATTTCAGAGAGGCCTGGAGAGACTTACATGAATTGATGCTAAGTGAAATGAGCAGAACCAGGAGATCATTATACATAGCAACAACAAGATTATATGACGATTAATTCTGACAGACGTGGCTCTCTTCAACATTGAGATGATTCAAACGAGTTCCACTTGTACAGTGATGAAGAAAGCCATCTACACCCAGAGAGAGAACCATGCGAACTGAGTGTGGACCACAACTTAGCATTTCCACTCTTTCTATTGTTGTTTGCATTTTTTGTTTTCCTTTTCAGGTTTTTTTTTTTCTTTCTAGATCTGATTTTTCTTGTGCCGCAAGATGACTGTATAAATATGTATACATCTATTGGATTTAACATATATTGTAACATTTAACATGTATGGAACTACTTGCCATGTAGGGAAGGGAGTGGAGGGAAGGAGGGGAAAATTTGGAACAGAAGGTTTTGCAAGAGTCAGTGTTGAAAAAAATTACCCATGCATATGTTTTGTAAAAAAAAAAAAGATAATAAAAAATTTCAATGTGAGCATTTACATCTCAGAAATCAACAGATGCTACAAATTAGAGCTTGATTTATTGTTTTGATTTTGTCTAGGCTTAAAAAAGTGATAAAAAAATTTTAATAATGAAAATTAAACTTAAAAGTTTATCATGCTTTTTTTCCCCCTAAAGAACTAGTTGTTGAACATTTGCCAGTACAGCTTTGGAAATGAGTTTTAATGTCTAAGCTGTGTAGTCATTTAGAATTTAGAATATGATATAAGATATTGGTGTAGACCTAATTTCTGCCAGACTGCTTTCCAGTTTTCTCAGCAGTTTTTATTGAATAGTGTAAGTCCCTACCATAGTAGCAGGCTTCTTTGTGTTTATTTTCTTTATCATATCTACATAGTTATCTAATCTATTCCACCAACTTCCCCTTTTTTTGCCCAAGCTATCAATAGCCACATTTTAAAAATCTTTCCAATCGATAATTTAAAAAGGTGAATTGAGATCATTCTTTTTTTAAAAAAATTTTATAATTTTTAACATTTTTTGATAGTACATATGCATAGATAATTTTTTTTTTACAACATTATCTCTTGTACTCCCTTCTGTTCTGAATTTTTCCCCTCCTTCCCTCCACCCTCTCCCCTAGATGGCAGGCATTCCCATACATATTAAATATCTTATAGTATATGCTTGGTACAATATATATGTGCAGAACCGAATTTTGTTGTTGTTGTTGTTGCAAAGGAAGAATTGTATTCGGAAGGTAAAAATAATCTGGGAAGAAAAACAAAACAAAACAAAATGCTCATAGTTTACACTCATTTCCCAGTGTTCCTTTTCTGGGTGTATGTGATTCTGTCCATCATTGATCAATTTGAATTGGATTACATATTCTCTATGTTGAAGATAACCACTTCCATCAGAATACATCCTCATACAGTATCATTGTTGAACTGTATAATGATCTCCTAGTTCTGCTAGTTTCACTCAGCATCAGTTGATATAAGTCTCTCCAAGCCTCTCTATTCCTCCTGTTGGTCATTTCTTACAGAACAATAATATTCCATAACATTCATATACCACAACTTACCTAACCATTCTCCAATTGATGGACACCCATTCATTCTCCAGCTTTTAGCCACTACAAAAAGGGCTGCCACAAACATTTTGGCACATACAGGTCCCTTTCCCTTCTTTAGTATTTCCTTGGGATGTAAGCCCAGTAGTAGCACAGTTGGGTCAAAGGGTATGCACAGTTTGATAACTTTTTGGGCAAAATTCCAGATTGCTCTCCAGAATGGTTGGATTCTTTCACAACTCCACCAACAATGTATTAGTGTCCCAGTTTTCCCACAGCCCTTCCAACATTCATTGTTATTTGTTCCTGTCATCTTAGCCAATCTGACAGGTGTGTAGTGGTATCTCAGAGTTATTTTAATTTACATTTCTCTGATCAATAGTGATTTAGAACACTCTTTCATATGAGTGGAAATAGTTTTAATTTCATCATCTGAAAATTGTTCATATCCTTTGACCATTTTTCAATTGGAGAATGACTTGATTTCTTATAAATTAAAGTCAATTCTCTGTATATTTTGGAGATGAGGCCTTTATCAGAACCTTTAACTGTAAAAATGTTTTCCCAATTTGTTACTTCCCTTCTAATCTTGTTTGCATTAGTTTTGTTTGTGCAGAAACTTTTTAATTTGATGTAATCAAAATTTTATATTTTGTGATCACTAATGATCTGTAGTTCTTCTTTGGACACAAATTCCTTCCTCCTCCACAAGTCTGAGAGGTAAACTATCCTATGTTCCTCTTATTTATTTATGATCTCGTTCTTTATGCCTAAATCTTGGACCCATTTTGATCTAATCTTAGTATGTGGTGTTAAGTGTGGGTCCATGCCTAGTTTCTGGCATACTAATTTCCAGTTTTCCCAGCAGTTTTTGTCAAATAATGAATTCTTATCCCAAAAGTTGGGATCTTTAGGTTTGTCAAACACTAGATTGCTA
Organism: Sminthopsis crassicaudata; assembly: GCF_048593235.1. NCBI lineage: Eukaryota > Metazoa > Chordata > Mammalia > Dasyuromorphia > Dasyuridae > Sminthopsis > Sminthopsis crassicaudata. The sequence continues at coordinate 64,512,141 of NC_133623.1, read as the reverse complement.
TTTTTATTTGCTATCTTGCACTGTGAACCTAACCTATGCCACTGATCAACTAGTCTATTTCTTAGCCAATACCAAATGGTTTTGGTGACTGTTGCTTTATAATATAGTTCTAGATCAGGTACAGCTAGACAACCTTCATTTAATTTTTTTTTCATTAATTCCCTTGAAATTCTTGACCTTTTGTTGTTCCATATGAATTCTGTTGTTATTTTTTCTAGGTCATTAAAATGGTTTCTTGGGAGTCTGATTGGTATAGCACTAAATAAATAGATTAGTTTAGGGAGTATTGTCTCTTAATTATATTCGCTCGGCCTATCCAAGAGCACAGAATGTCTTTCCAATTATTTAAATCTGACTTTATTTTTCTGGCAAATGTTTCATAATTTTGCACATATAATTACTGATTTTGGTAGATATATTCCCAAATATTTTATACTATCGACAGATATTTTGAGTGGAATTTCTCTTTGTATCTCTTGTTGTTGCATTTTATTGGTGATGTATAAAAATGCTGAGGATTTATGTGGATTTATTTTGTATCCTGCAACTTTGCTAAAGTTCTAAATTATTTCTAATAGCTTTTTAGCAAAGTCTTTAGGGTTCTCTAAGTATACCATCATGTCATTTGTAAAGAGTGATAGTTTGATTTCCTCATTTCCTACTCTAATTCCTTGAATCTCTTTCTCGGCTCTTATTGCCGAGGCTAGCGTTTCTAGTACTATATTGAATAGTAATGGTGATGGTGGGCAACCTTGTTTCACTCCTGATCTTACATGGAAAGGTTCCAGTTTATCGCCATTACATATGATGTTTACTGAAGGTTTTAAATATATGCTCCTTATTATTTTAAGGAATAGTCCATTTATTCCTATACTCTCAAGCGTTTTTAGTAGGAATGGATGTTGGATTTTATCAAATGCCTTTTCTGCATCTATTGAGATGATCATATGGTTTTTATTAATTTGATTATTAATATGGTCAATTATACTAATAGTTTTCCTAATATTAAACCAGCCCTGCATTACTGGTATAAATCCTACTTGATCATAGTGTATTATCCTGGGGATGATTTTTCTGAAGTCTTTTTGCTAATATCTTGTTTAAGATTTTAGCATCAATATTCATTAAGGAGATTGGTCTATAGTTTTCTTTCTCAGTTTTTAATCTACCTGGTTTAGGTATCAGTACCATGTCTGTGTCACAAAAGGAATTTGGTAGTACTCCTTGAATCCCTATTTTTTCAAATAGTTTATATAACATTGGAGTTAGTTGTTCTTTAAATGTTTGGTAGAATTCACATGTAAATCCATCTGGTCCTGGGGATTTTTTCTTAGGGAGTTGGTTAATAGCTTGTTCTATTTCTTTTTCTGAAATGGGACTATTTAGGCTACTTACTTCTTCCTCTGTTAATGTGGGCAAGCTATATTTTTGAAGGTATTCTTCCATTTCATTTAAGTTATCGAATTTATTGACATAAAGTTGAGCAAAGTAGCTCCTACTATTGTTCTAATTTCCTCTTCATTAGTGGTGAGTTCTTATTTTTCATTTTCAACACTAACAATTTGCTTTTTCTCTTTCCTTTTTTTAAATAAGATTTACTAAAGGTTTGTCTATTTTGTTGGTTTTATCATAGAACCAACTCTTAGTTTTATTAATTAATTCAATAGTTTTTTTACTTTCGATTTTATTAATCTCATCTTTTATTTTTAGAATTTCAAGTTTCGTGTGTGTCTGGGGGTTTTTAATTTGTTCCTTTTCTAGCAATTTTAGTTGTAAGCCCAATTCGTTGACCCTCTCTTTCTTAATTTTATGCAAGTAGGCCTCTACAGATATAAAACTTCCCCTCATTACTGCTTTGGCTGTATCCCACACATTTTGGCATGATGTCTCATTATTGTCATTTTTTTGGGTGAAGTTATTAATTATGTCTATGATTTGCTGTTTTACCCAATCATTCTTTAGTATAAGTTTATTTAGTTTCCAATTATTTTTTGGTCTATTTTCCTCTGGCTTTTATTAAATGTAATTTTAATTGTATTGTGATCTGAAAAGGATGCATTTACTATTTCTGTCTTACTGCATTTGATTTTGAGGTTTTTATGTCCTAGTATATGATCAATTTTTGTATAGGTTCCATGAACTGCTGAGAAGAAAGTGTACTCTGTTCTGTCTCCATTTAGCTTTCGCCAAAGATCTATCATATCAAACTTTTCTAGTATTCTATTTACCTCTTTGACTTCTTTCTTATTTATTGTGTGGTTTGATTTATCTAATTCTGAGAGTGCAAGGTTGAGCTCTCCAACTATTATAGTTTTGCTGTCTATTTCTTTTTGCAGCTCTCTTAATTTCTCTTTTAAGAATTTTGATGCTGTACCACTTGGTGTGTATATGTTTAATATTGATACTGCTTCATTATCTATGCTACCCTTTAGCAGGATATAATGCCCTTCCTTATCTCTTTTAATTAGATCAATTTTTGTTTTTGTTTGATCTGAGATGAGGATGGCTACCCCTGCTTTTTTGGCTTCACCTGAAACATAGTAGATTCTGCTCCACCCTTTTACTTTTAGTTTGAAGGTATCACCCTGTTTCAGGTGTGTTTCCTGTAAACAACATATAGTAGGATTCTGACTTTTAATCCAGTCTGCTAACTGCTTCCTCTTTATGAGGGAGTTTACCCCATTCACATTTATGGTTAGAATGACTAATTCTATATTGCTTGCCATCTTGTTAACCTCTGCTTATGCTTTTCTCCTTTCCTTCCCTCTTGCCCCCCTACCCAGTATTAAGCTTGTGAATACCACTTGCTTTTCACAGCCCTCCCTTTTTAGTATCCCTCCCCCACCTTAAAGTTCCTCCCCCTATTTTATCCCTTTTCCTCACAATTTCTGTATTCCCTTCCCCTTAGCTTACTCCCCCTCTCACTTTTCAATGAAGCGGAAGAAGTTTCACCATAAATTGAATATGTCTATTGATACACGCTATGTTCATCTCCCTCCTTTCTTTCTCTCAGATATAATAGGTTACCTTTGCCTCTTCATGAGATGTAGTACCATCACTTTACCCTTTTTTATGATATAATTTCCTCTCCACCTCTAGTTTCTAGGACAAATTATACATGTGTTCTTTACATATCTTTATGGCAGAAATATAGTTCTCAAGATTTCTTTTTACCTTTTTAGAAATCTCTTTAGTTCTGTATTTGAAGATCAAACATTTTGTGTAGATCTGTTTTTTTCATCAAGAATAGATGGAATTCATTTATTTCGTTAAATGTCCATCTTCTTCCCTGGAAAACGATGCTCATTCTTGCTGAGTAAGTTATTCTTCGCTGCATACCAAGTTCCTTTGCCTTTCAGAATATCATATTCCAGGCTCTTCGTTCTTTTAATGTGGACGCTGCTAGATCCTGGGTTATCCTTATTGTGGCTCCTTCATATCTGAATTGCTTTTTTTCTACCAGCTTCCAGTATTTTTTCCTTCATCTGATGGTTCTTGAATTTGGCTAGTATATTTCTTGGCGTTTTGTTTTTAGGGTCCCTTTCAGTAGGTGATCAATGAATTTTTTCAATGTCTATTTTACCCTCTGTTTCCAAAATATCTGAGCAGTTCTCTTTGATAATTTCCCAGAAAAATAGTGTCCAGGCTCTTTTTTTCCTCACATTTTTCAGGGAGTCCAATTATTCTCAAATTGTCTCTCCTGAATCTGTTTTCCAGGTCTGTTGTCTTTCCAATAAGGTACTTGACATTCTTTTCAATTGTTTTGTTTTTCTGGTTTTGCTTGACTACTTCTTCGTTTCTCCTTGAGTCATTCATTTCTACTTGTTAGAGTCTAATTTTCAATGATGTGTTTTCTTCACTCACTTTTTTAATATTTTTTTTTGTAATTGTCCAATTGAGTGTGTATCTTCTATGGAATTTTTTTCCATTTTATCCATTTTATTTTTTAGAGAGCTGTTTTCTTTTTCCGGCTCACTAATCCTGTTTTCCTTGGAGTTGTTTATCTTTTCTAATTCACTAATTTTATTTCTCAATGATTTGTTTTCTTTATCCACTCTGTCTTTAAATGCATGGAATGACTTCTCCAGGCTCTCTTGCCAAGCTTCCCTTTCCTTTTCCCATTTCTCTTCTAGATCTCTTGTGAGAGCCTTTTTGATTTCCTCTATGAGATTCTTTTGTATTGAGGAGCAGATCATATCCCCCTTAGGGGATTCCTCTGGGGACAATCTGTTTTTAGTGTCCTCAGTATTTGAAGTCTGCTCTCTCTCCATACAGAAGCTGTCAATGCTTAGAGCCCTTTTAAATTTTTTGTTCATTTTGTCAGAGCGGGAATCGAAGAAAACAAATTGACAAGAGAAACAATTGGTCTGTTTTTTGGGGCGATGGGGCTGGATGTTTTTAATGAGCTTCCTCTACAGACTGACGGAGACAGCAGCGAGGCACTAACAGGACAGTGATGGCTGTGCTGCGTCTGCGCTCTGAGGCTCTAAGAACGCACTGAGTCACTCTGGGTGGGGGTGGGGGTGGCCAGGTCCCAAGGGACGCTAGCTTTCTGGGGTTTTATTCTTTACCTCGGGTGTTTCACCTTCTCTGCTGCTCCTGGCTTGATGCCAAGAGGGAACATCCACACTGGGGTAAAAGTCTTTTCACAGAAATGGCAGAGATCACGCCCCTCCCCCTCTGGTCTGCAGTGTGAGCTGCCTGTCTTGCTCTGCCTGCCTGCCCTCCATCTGTGCCCAGTCTGTTTGACCCTCCCCTGTGCAAACACAGACCTTCTCTGGCGAATTTCTTTTCTTTTTTTTTTTTAATTTTTATTTTATTTTATAATTATAACATTTTTTGACAGTACATATGCATGGGTAATTTTTTACAACATTATCCCTTGCACTTACTTCTATTCAGATTTTTTCCCTTCCTCCCCCAACCCCCTCCCCCAGATGGCAAGCAATCTTATATATGTTAAATATATTACAGTATATTCTAGATACAATATATGTGTGTAGAACCGAATTTTTTGTTGCACAGGAAGAATTGGATTCAAAAGGTAAAAATAACAGTTTACATTCATTTCCCAGTGTTCCTTTTCTGGATGTAGCTGGTTCTGTCCATCATTAATCAATTGGAATTGGATTAACTCTTCTCTATGTTGAAGATATCCACTTCCATCAGCACACATCCTTGTACAGTATCATTGTTGAAGTGTATAATGATCTTCTGGTTCTGCTCGTTTCACTCAGCATCAGTTGATGTAAGTCTCTCCAAGCCTCTCTGTATTTCTCCTGTTGGTCATTTCTTATAGAACAATAATATTCCATAACATTCATATACCATAGTTTACCCAACCATTCTCCAATTGATGGACATCCATTCATCTTCCAGCATCTAGCCACTATGAAAAGGGCTGCCACAAACATTTTGGCACATACAGGTCCCTTTCCCTTCTTTAGTAGTTCCTTGGGGTATAAGCCCAGTAGTAGTATGGCTGGGTCAAAGGGTATGCACATTTTGATAACTTTTTGGGCATAATTCCAGATTGCTCTCCAGAATGGTTGGATTCTTTCACAACTCCACCAACAAAGCATCAGTGTCCCAGTTTTCCCACAGCCCCTCCAACATTCATCGTTATTTGTTCCTGTCATCTTAGCCAATCTGACAGGTGTGTAATGATACCTCAGAGTTGTCTTAATTTGCATTTCTCTGATCAATAGTGATTTGGAACACTCTTTCATATGAGTGGAAATAGTTTTAATTTCATCATCTGAAAATTGTCTGTTCATATCCTTTGACCACTTATCAATTGGAGAATGGCTTGATTTCTTACAAATTAAAGTCAATTCTCTGTATATTTTGGAGATGAGGCCTTTATCAGGACCTTTAACTGTAAAAATTTTTTCCCAATTTGTTACTTCCCTTCTAATCCTGTTTGCATTAGTTTTGTTTGTGCAGAAACTTTTTAATTTGGTGTAATCAAAATGTTCTATTTTGTGATCAATAATGATCTCTAGTTCTCCCTTGGACACAAACTCCTTCCTCCTCCACAAGTCTGAGAGGTAAACCATCCCATGTTCCTCCAATTTATTTATGATTTCGTTCTTTATGCCTAAATCTTGGACCCATTTTGATCTAATCTTAGTATGTGGTGTTAAATGTGGGTCCATGCCTAGTTTCTGGCATACTAATTTCCAGTTTTCCCAGCAGTTTTTGTCAAATAATGAATTCTTATCCCAAAAGTTGGGATCTTTGGGTTTGTCAAAGATTAGATTGCTATTTTTATTCACTATCTTGCCCTGTGAACCTAACCTATGCCACTGATCAACTAGTCTATTTCTTAGCCAATACCAAATGGTTTTGGTGACTGTTGCTTTATAATATAGCTTTAAATCAGGTACACTTAGACCACCTTCCTCTGACTTTTTTTTCATTAGTTCCCTTGCAATTCTCGACCTTTTATTCTTCCATATGAATTTTGTTGTTATTTTTCCTAGGTCATTAAAATAGTTTCTTGGAAGTCTGATTGGTATAGCACTAAATAAATAGATTAGTTTAGGGAGTATTGTCATCTTTATTATATTCGCTCGGCCTATCCAAGAACACTGAATGTCTTTCCAATTATTTAAATCTGACTTTATTTTTGTGGCAAGTGTTTTGTAATTTTGCTCATATAATTCCTGACTCTCCTTTGGTAGATATATTCCCAAATATTTTATACTATCGACTGTTATTTTGAATGGAATTTCTCTTTGTATCCCTTGCTGTTGGATTGTGTTGGTAATGTATAAAAATCCTGAGGATTTATGTGGATTTATTTTGTATCCTGCGACTTTGCTAAAATTCTGAATTATTTCTAATATCTTTTTAGCAGAGTCTTTGGGGTTCTCTAAGTATACCATCATGTCATCTGCGAAAAGTGACAATTTGATTTCTTCATTTCCTACTCTAATTCCTTGAATCTCTTTCTCGGCTCTTATTGCCAAGGCTACAGTTTCTAGTACTATATTGAATAGTAATGGTGATAGTGGGCAACCTTGTTTCACTCCTGATCTTACAGGGAAAGGTTCTAGTTTATCACCATTACATATGATGTTTACTGAAGGTTTTAAATATATGCTCCTTATTATTTTAAGGAATAGTCCACTTATTCCTATACTCTCAAGCGTTTTTAGTAGGAATGGATGTTGGATTTTATCAAATGCCTTTTCTGCATCTATTGAGATGATCATATGGTTTTTATTAATTTGATTATTAATATGGTCAATTATACTAATAGTTTTCCTAATATTAAAGCAGCCCTGCATTCCTGGTATAAATCCTACTTGGTCATAGTGTATTATCCTGGGGATGATTTTCTGAAGTCTATTTGCTAATATCTTATTTAAGATTTTAGCATTATTATTCATTAAGGAAATTGGTCTATAGTGTTCTTTCTCAGTTTTCAATCTACCTGGTTTAGGTATCAGTACCATGTCTGTGTCATAGAAGGAATTTGGTAGGACTCCTTCAATCACTATTTTTTCAAATAGTTTACATAGCATTGGAGTTAGTTTTTCTTTAAATGTTTGGTAGAATTCACCTGTAAATCCATCTGGTCCTGGGGACTTTTTCTTAGGAAGTTGGTTAATAGCTTGGTCTATTTCTTTTTCTGAGATGGGACTATTTAAACTACTTACTTCTTCCTCTGTTAATGTGGGCAAGCTATATTTTTGAAGGTATTCTTCCATTTCATTTAAGTTATCGAATTTATCGGCATAAAGTTGAGCAAAGTAGCTCCTAACTATTGTTCTAATTTCCTCTTCATTAGTGGTGAGTTCACCCTTTTCATTTTCAAGACTATCAATTTGCTTTTTCTCTTTCCTTTTTTTAATCAGGTTTACTAAGGGTTTGTCTATTTTGTTGGTTTTTTCATAAAACCAACTCTTAGTTTTATTAATTAATTCAATAGTTTTTTTACTTTCAATTTTATTAATCTCACCTTTTATTTTTTGAATTTCAAGTTTTGTGTTTGTCTGGGGGTTTTTAATTTGTTCCTTTTCTAGCAATTTTAGTTGTAAGCCCAATTCGTTGGCCCTCTCTCTATTTTATGCAAGTAGGCCTGTAGAGATATAAAACTTCCCCTTATTACTGCTTTGGCTGTATCCCACACATTTTGGTATGATGTCTCATTATTGTCATTTTCTTGGGTGAAGTTATTAATTATGTCTATGATTTGCTGTTTTACCCAATCATTCTTTAGTATAAGATTATTTAGTTTCCAATTATTTTTTGGTCTATTTTCCCCTGGCTTTTTATTAAATGTTATTTTGATTGCATTATGGTCTGAAAAGGATGCATTTACTATTTCTGCCTTACTGCATTTGATTTTGAGGTTTTTATGCCCTAGTATATGATCAATTTTTGTATAGGTTTCCTCTGGCGAATTTCAAGGATGTCTTCTGTTGGTGATTATTTGTAGGTTTCTTTTCCGGTCAAACATTAACTCTGAGGCTTGGCTGCCATCTTGGCCGGAAGTCGAGACAATTCATAAATTCTACCTTGATGGATTCACCAAACTGACAAATTTGACCAGAAAAGGACATCACGTTGGAAGGGCTAAAGGAAAATAAGCATATTAATGCACTGTTGGTAGAGCTATTCTAGAAAGTAATCTAGAACTATACCCCCAAAGTTACTAAATTTTGCATGCCCTTTGATCCAGTAATCACACCACTTAGGGCTATACTCCAAAGAGATTAAAAGTCAAAAAGACCTATATATGGAAAAGTATTTATAGTAGACCTGTTTGTGGGTGCAAAGAAGCAGAAGCCAAGGGGTACCCATCAACAGGGGGCAATAGGGAGATGCTGAAATATTTATTTCTGTTATTTTACTGATACTTATTTCTGTACATGGCTCCACTGCCCTCCTTCATCTCCATGTGACTCATTCCTCAACTATAAGTAAACAAATTATAGTATATGAATATAATTAATTTCATGTTAGAGTTAAGGCAAAGGGTTTGGTTTCAGAGAAACCTGGGAAGACTTGTAACAACTGATGCAGAGGAAGGCAAACAAAACCAGAACAATTTATACAATGACAATATTTAGAAAGATAAACAACTTTGAAAGACCACAGGCTCTGATCAGTGTGTATAGGTCAGCTATGTTTCCAGAGGACAGATAATGAAGGCTGCCATCTCTCTCCTGATAGAGAAGAGAGGGACTCAAGATAAAGAATGAGGCACATAACTTTAGACATAGCCAATGTGGTTTTGCTTGACTATATGTGTTTGATAAGAGAATTTTTTCTTTTAATTTCTCAGTTGAAGAGGAGCTCGAAAGTCTTGTCAATTGAAAGATATATAATTTTTTTTTCAAGAGGAAGGAAGGCATTCCAGGAATAAAAAATAGTCTATGTAAAGTCATGGAGGCAGAAGATGGCTGGTTTGGGTGAGTTCCTTGAGACCACAGAATGTTCTGTTTTTATATCTCCAGAGTTTAGGAAATTATTTGTTACATAGTAGGAACGTATAAATAGTTATTGATCAATCAATCAGTTAAATGATTAAATGTGTAGTAAGTAGGGTAGAGTAATGTGAAAGGCTGGGGCCAAACTGTGAAAGGTTTTAAATTGATTATATTTTATACCAGAAGCATTAGGGAGCCACTGAAATATTTCTTTTGTTTTACTGATGCCCATTTCTCTACATGATTCTCATTATCCATTGCTTTTTTTCCTCTTTACCTGCCTCGTTCCTCACCTATAGTTGAACCCCTCTACATTGAGAGACAGAAGCTATGTTTTACTCTTAGTCCTTTAAAATAACAGTTGGTCAGTGCCCTGATCAGAGGTGTGAAATTTGTTAATCTTATTTTCCTTTCCATGATGGCGGCCCTGGTATTAACTTGTTCTTTTTTTTTTTTTTTTTAATTTTTTATTTTATTTAATAATTATAACATTTTTTGACAGTACATATGCATGGGTAATTTTTTACAACATTATCCCTTGCACTTACTTCTATTCAGATTTTTTCCCTTCCTCCCCCAACCCCCTCCCCCAGATGGCAAGCAGTCTTATATATGTTAAATATATTACAGTATAATTTAGATACAACATATGTGTGTAGAACCGAATTTTTTGTTGCACAGGAAGAATTGGATTCAGAAGGTAAAAATAACAGTTTACATTCATTTCCCAGTGTTCCTTTTCTGGATGTAGCTGGTTCTGTCCATCATTAATCAATTGGAATTGGATTAGCTCTTCTCTATGTTGAAGAAATCCACTTCCATCAGCATACATCCTCGTACAGTATCACTGTTGAAGTGTATAATGATCTTCTGGTTCTGCTCGTTTCACTCAGCATCAGTTGATGTAAGTCTCTCCAATCCTCTCTGTATTTCTCCTGTTGGTCATTTCTTATAGAACAATAATATTCCACAACATTCATATACCATAGTTTACCCAACCATTCTCCAATTGATGGACATCCATTCATCTTCCAGCTTCTAGCCACTATGAAAAGGGCTGCCACAAACATTTTGGCACATACAGGACCCTTTCCCTTCTTTAGTAGTTCCCTGGGGTATAAGCCCAGTAGTAGTATGGCTGGGTCAAAGGGTATGCACATTTTGATAACTTTTTGGGCATAATTCCAGATTGCTCTCCAGAATGGTTGGATTCTTTCACAACTCCACCAACAATGCATCAGTGTCCCAGTTTTCCCACAGCCCCTCCAACATTCATCGTTATTTGTTCCTGTCATCTTAGCCAATCTGACAGGTGTGTAATGATACCTCAGAGTTATCTTAATTTGCATTTCTCTGATCAATAGTGATTTGGAACACTCTTTCATATGAGTGGAAATAGTTTTAATTTCATCATCTGAAAATTGTCTGTTCATATCCTTTGACCACTTATCAATTGGAGAATGGCTTGATTTCTTATAAATTAAAGTCAATTCTCTGTATATTTTGGAGATGAGGCCTTTATCAGAACCTTTAACTGTAAAAATTTTTTCCCAATTTGTTACTTCCCTTCTAATCTTGTTTGCATTAGTTTTGTTTGTGCAGAAACTTTTTAATTTGGTGTAATCAAAATGTTCTATTTTGTGATCAATAATGGTCTCTAGTTCTCCCTTGGACACAAACTCCTTCCTCCTCCACAAGTCTGAGAGGTAAACCATCCCATGTTCCTCCAATTTATTTATAATTTCGTTCTTTATGCCTAAATCTTGGACCCATTTTGATCTAATCTTAGTATGTGGTGTTAAATGTGGGTCCATACCTAGTTTCTGCCATACTAATTTCCAGTTTTCCCAGCAGTTTTTGTCAAATAATGAATTCTTATCCCAAAATTTGGGATCTTTGGGTTTGTCAAAGATTAGATTGCTATTTTTATTCACTATCTTGCCCTGTGAACCTAACCTATGCCACTGATCAACTAGTCTATTTTTTAGCCAATACCAAATGGTTTTGGTGACTGTTGCTTTATAATATAGCTTTAAATCAGGTACACTTAGACCACCTTCCTCTGACTTTTTTTTCATTAGTTCCCTTGCAATTCTCGACCTTTTATTCTTCCATATGAATTTTGTTGTTATTTTTTCTAGGTCATTAAAATAGTTTCTTGGGAGTCTGATTGGTATAGCACTAAATAAATAGATTAGTTTGGGGAGTATTGTCATCTTTATTATATTCGCTCGGCCTATCCAAGAACACTGAATGTCTTTCCAATTATTTAAATCTGACTTTATTTTTGTGGCAAGTGTTTTGTAATTTTGCTCATATAATTCCTGACTCTCCTTTGGTAGATATATTCCCAAATATTTGATACTATCGACTGTTATTTTGAATGGAATTTCTCTTTGTATCTCTTGCTGTTGGATTGTGTTGGTAATGTATAAAAATCCTGAGGATTTATGTGGATTTATTTTGTATCCTGCGACTTTGCTAAAATTCTGGATTATTTCTAATAGCTTTTTAGCAGAGTCTTTGGGGTTCTCTAAGTATACCATCATGTCATCTGAGAAAAGTGACAATTTGATTTCTTCATTTCCTACTCTAATTCCTTGGATCTCTTTCTCGGCTCTTATTGCCAAGGCTACAGTTTCTAGTACTATATTGAATAGTAATGGTGATAGTGGGCAACCTTGTTTCACTCCTGATCTTACAGGGAAAGGTTCTAGTTTATCACCATTACATATGATGTTTACTGAAGGTTTTAAATATATGCTCCTTATTATTTTAAGGAATAGTCCATTTATTCCTATACTCTCAAGCGTTTTTAGTAGGAATGGATGTTGGATTTTATCAAATGCCTTTTCTGCATCTATTGAGATGATCATATGGTTTTTATTAATTTGATTATTAATATGGTCAATTATACTAATAGTTTTCCTAATATTAAACCAGCCCTGCATTCCTGGTATAAATCCCACTTGGTCATAGTGTATTATCCTGGGGATGATTTTCTGAAGTCTATTTGCTAATATCTTATTTAAGATTTTTGCATCAATATTCATTAAGGAAATTGGTCTATAGTTTTCTTTCTCAGTTTTCGATCTACCTGGTTTAGGTATCAGTACCATGTCTGTGTCATAGAAGGAATTTGGTAGGACTCCTTCAATCCCTATTTTTTCAAATAGTTTACATAGCATTGGAGTTAGTTGTTCTTTAAATGTTTGGTAGAATTCACCTGTAAATCCATCTGGTCCTGGGGACTTTTTCTTAGGAAGCTGGTTAATAGCTTGGTCTATTTCTTTTTCTGAGATGGGACTATTTAGACTACTTACTTCTTCCTCTGTTAATGTGGGCAAGCTATATTTTTGAAGGTATTCTTCCATTTCATTTAAGTTATCGAATTTATCGGCATAAAGTTGAGCAAAGTAGCTCCTAACTATTGTTCTAATTTCCTCTTCATTAGTGGTGAGTTCACCCTTTTCATTTTCAAGACTATCAATTTGCTTTTTCTCTTTCCTTTTTTTAATCAGGTTTACTAAGGGTTTGTCTATTTTGTTGGTTTTTTCATAAAACCAACTCTTAGTTTTATTAATTAATTCAATAGTTTTTTTACTTTCAATTTTATTAATCTCACCTTTTATTTTTTGAATTTCAAGTTTTGTGTTTGTCTGGGGGTTTTTAATTTGTTCCTTTTCTAGCAATTTTAGTTGTAAGCCCAATTCGTCGGCCCTCTCTTTCTTAATTTTATGCAAGTAGGCCTGTAGATATATAAAACTTCCCCTCATTACTGCTTTGGCTGTATCCCACACATTTTGGTATGATGTTTCATTATTGTCATTTTCTTGGGTGAAGTTATTAATTATGTCTATGATTTGCTGTTTTACCCAATCATTCTTTAGTATAAGATTATTTAGTTTCCAATTATTTTTTGGTCTATTTTCCCCTGGCTTTTTATTAAATGTTATTTTGATTGCATTATGGTCTGAAAAGGATGCATTTACTATTTCTGCCTTACTGCATTTGATTTTGAGGTTTTTATGCCCTAGTATATGATCAATTTTTGTATAGGTTCCATGAACTGCTGAGAAGAAAGTATATTCCTTTCTGTCTCCATTTAGCTTTCGCCAAAGATCTATCATATCAAACTTTTCTAGTATTCTATTTACCTCTTTGACTTCTTTCTTATTTATTTTGTGGTTTGATTTATCTAATTCTGAGAGTGCAAGGTTGAGATCTCCTACTATTATAGTTTTGCTATCTATTTCCTCTTGCAGCTCTCTTAATTTCTCTTTTAAGAATTTAGATGCTGCACCACTTGGTGCATACATGTTTAATATTGATACTGCTTCACTATTGATGCTTCCCTTTAGCAGGATATAATGCCCTTCCTTATCTCTTTTAATTAGATCAATTTTGTTTTTGCTTGATCTGAGATGAGGATGGCTACTCCTGCTTTTTTGGTTTTGCCTGAAGCATAATAGATTCTGCTCCACCCTTTTACTTTTAGTTTGAATGTCTCATCCTGTTTCAGGTGTGTTTCCTGTAAACAACATATAGTAGGATTCTGACTTTTAATCCAGTCTGCTAACTGCTTCCTCTTTATGAGGCAGTTTGCCTCATTCACATTTATGGTTAGAAGGACTAATTCTATATTGCTTGCCATCCTATTAACCCCTGCTTATGCTTTTCCCCTTTCCTTCCCTTTTACCCTCCTATCCAGTATTAAACTGGTAAACACCATTTGCTTTTCACAGCCCTCCCTTTTTAGGATCCCTCCCCCACCTTAAAGATCCTCCCCTTATTTTACCCCTTTTCCTCGAAATTACTGTATTCCCTTCCCCTTATCTTACTCCTTCCCTTTCACTTTTCAATGAAGTGGAAGAAGTTTCACCATAAATCGAATATGTCTATTGATACACGCTATGTTCATCTCCCTCCTTTCTTTCTCTCAGATATAATAGGTTACCTTTGCCTCTTCATGAGATGTAGTACCACCACTTTATACTTTTTTATGATATAATCTCCTTTCCACCTCTAGTTTCTAAGACAAATTGTACATATGTTCTTTACATATTTTTTTGACAGAAGTATAGTTCTCAAGATTTCTTTTTACCTTTTTTAGAAGTCTCTTGAGTTCTGTATTTGAAGATCAAACCTTTTATGTAGGTCTGGTTTTTTCATCAAAAATAGATGGAATTCATTTATTTCGTTAAATGTCCATCTTCTTCCCTGGAAAATGATGCTCATTCTTGCTGGGTAAGTTATTCTTGGCTGCATACCAAGTTCCTTAGCCTTTCAGAATATCATCTTCCAGGCCCTGCGTTCTTTTAATGTGGACGCTGCTAGATCCTGTGTTATCCTTATTGTGGATCCTCTATATCTGAATTGTTTTTTTCTAGCAGCTTCCAATATCTTTTCCTTTGTCTGATGGTTCTTGAACTTGGCCACTATATTTCTTGGCATTTTGATTTTAGGGTCCCTTTCAGTAGGTGATCGATGAATTTTTTCAATGTCTATTTTACCCTCTGTTTCCAAAACGTCTGGGCAGTTCTCTTTGATAATTTCCTCGAAAATGGTGTCCAAGCTCTTTTTTTCTCCCATTTTTCAGGGAGTCCGATTATTCTCAAATTGTCTCTCCTGGATCTGTTTTCCAGGTCTGTTGTCTTTCTGGTAAGGTACTTGACAGTCTTTTCAATTGTTTCATTTCTCTGATTTTGCTTGACTCCCTCTTGGTTTCTCCTTGAGTCATTCATTTCTACTTGTTCCAGTCTAATTTTCAATGATGTATTTTCTTCACTCACTTTTTTTATATTTCTTTGTAATTGTCCAATTGAGTTTTTATCTTCTATGGAATTTTTTTCCATTTTATCCATTTTATTTTTTAGAGAGCTGATTTCTTTTTCCAGCTCTCTAATCCTGTTTTCCTTGGAGTTGTTTACCTTTTCCAGCTCACTAATCCTGTTTTCCTTGGAGTTGTTTACCTTTTCCAGCTCACTAATCTTGTTTCTCAACGATTTGATTTCTTTATCCATTCTGTCTTTGAATGCATGAGATGACTTCTCCAGTCTCTCTTGCCAAGCTTCCCTTTCCTTTTCCCATTTCTCTTCCAGCTCTCTTGTGAGAGCCTTTTTGATTTCCTCTATGAGGTTCTTTTGCATTGAGGAGCAGCTTGTATCCCTCCCAGGGGATACATCTGGGGACAGTCTGTTCCTAGTCTCCTCAGCATTTGAAGTCTGCTCCCTCTCCACACAGAAGCTGTCAATGGTTAGAGCCCTTTTGAATTTTTTGTTCATTTTGTCAGAGCAGGAATCAAAGAAAACAAACTGACAAGAGAAACAATTGGTCTGTTTTGCTGGGGATAGGGCTGGATGGTATTAATGGGCTTCCTCTACAGACTGGGGGTAGGGCAGCAGAGAGCCACTAACAGAACAGCAATGACTGTACTGAGTCTGCGCTCTGAGGCTCTGAGAGACGCTGGCTTTCTGGGGTTTTAATCTTCACCTCCGGTGTTTACACCCTCTCCACCGCTCCTGGCTTGCTGCCAAGACGGAGCATCCACACTGGGGCAAAAGCCCTTTCACAGAAACGGCAGAGATCACACCCCTCCCCCTCTGGTCTGAGCTGGGTGAGCTGCCTGTCTTGCTCTGGCTGTCTGCCCTCAGTCTGCGCCCAGTCTGATTGACCCTCCCCCGAACAAACACAGACCTTTTCTGGCGACTTTCAAGGATGTCTTCTCTTGGTGATAATTTGTGGATTTCTTTCTGGGTCAAGCATTAAGTCAGAGGCTTGTCATGAAGTAAGTTCTGAGAGAAAACGAGGAGCTCAAGCAGCTGTCTGCCTCCACGCCGCCATCTTGGCCAGAAGTCCTTAACTTGTTCTCCTGGTTCTATTTACTTCCCCCAGGTTTCTCTGAATTCTTAATATTCATTTTTACTATTGATGCGGTAGTATTCTGTTATATTCTTATAAAGTATATCTAGTCACTTCTTACTCAATGAACAACCATTTTATTTGCAGGCTTTTGATCCTACAGAAGTGCTACTGGAGATATTTTTTCTATGTATGGGAGATGTCTTTTTTCCTCTTTGATCTCTCTAAGATTTATGCCTAGTAGTGAGAATACTGAATCAAAAGGCATGTATAGTTTAGTGACTTTTCTAGTATAATTCCAAATTGTTTTCCCAATTGGACTAATTCTCAGGTCTACCAATAGAATATTAGCATGTCTGCTTTCCCACATTCCCTCCAACATTTGACATTTTTATCTGTTATCATATTTGCTCATCTGAATCATAAAATAAAAAGCTTTAGAACTGAATTATTATCAATCCCACTTCTCTTATATTAGACACTTACCTCTCTTGGGAGGAGGGGGACGATGTCAAAATTAAGTTCTGTGATTTAGAAAAAATCACTTTGGTAGCTATGTGGAGAATAAATTGGAGGAGGAGATGCAGGAAGACCTAAGTGAAATAGATGGTAGATGAAGGTAAGACCAGGAGGTAGGCACTGAACTCATTGGAGATGGAAGAAGAATGTCCTGGGTGTATGTGTGGGGACATAGTGGGGTGTATCAGAAGATAATGACCATCCAGATCTGGATTGAGTAATAAATTTGGATGGGTATGAACCTCAAAAGATTGCTGAATGCAGGTAGATGAGGGAAGATCGTCTGAGAATTGTCTGTTCATATCCTTGGACCATTTATTAATTGGAGAATGGTTTGATTTCTTATAGAGTCAGTTCTTTATATATTTTGTAAGTGAGGCCTTTATCAGAACTTTTGACTGTAAAAATGTTTTTCCAGTTTATTGCTTCCCTTCTAATCTTGTCTGCATTAGTTTTATTTGTACAAAAACTTTTCAATTTGATATAATCAAATTTTTCTATTTTGTGATCAATAATGATCTCTAGTTCTTCTTTGGTCATAAATTCCTTCCTCTTCCACATGTCTGAGAGGTAAACTATCCTATGTTCTTCTAATTTATTTATAATCTCATTCTTTATGCCTAGGTCATGAACCCATTTTGAACTTATCTTTGTGTATGGTGTTAAGTGTGGGTCAATGCCTAGTTTCTGCTATACTAATTTCCAATTTTCCCAGCAGGTTTTGTCAAACAGTGAGTTATTATCCCAAAAGTTGGGGTCTTTGGGTTTGTCAAACACTAGATTATTAAAGTTAAATAAATAGATTAGTTTAGGTAGTATTGTCATCTTTACTATATTTGCTCGCCCTATCCAAGAACATTTAATATTTTCCCAATTGGTTAGATCTGACTTTATTTGTGTGAAAGTGTTTTGTAGTTTTGCTCATATAGTTCCTGACTTCCCTTGGCAGATAGATTCCCAAATATTTTATACTATCAGTAGTTACTTTAAATGGAATTTCTCTTTATAACTCTTAACTGTTGGATTTTGTTAGTGACATATAAGAATGCTGATGATTTATGTGGGTTTATTTTGTATCCTACAACTTTGCTAAAGGTGTGGATTATTTCTAATAGCTTTTTAGTAGAATCTTTGGGGATCTGTAAGTATACCATCATATCATCAGCAAAGAGTGATAATTTGGTTTCCTCATTACCTACTCTAATTCCTTTAATCTCTTTCTCAACTCTTATTGTCAAAGCTAGCATTTCTAATACAATATTGAATAGTAATGGTGATAGTGGGCAACCTTGTTTCACTCCTGATCTTATTGGAAATGGTTCCAGTTTATCCCCTTACATATGATGCTTACTGATGGGTTTTTTCCTCCATAAATATGATGCTATTGATTATTTTAAGGAAAAGTCCATTTATTCCTATACTCTCAATGTTTTTTAATAAGAATGGATGCTGGATTTTATCAAATGCTTTTTCTGCATCTCTTGAGATGACCATATACTTTTTGTTAATTTGGTTATTAAAATGGTCAATTATACTAATAGTTTTCTTAATATTGAACCAGCCTTGCATTACTGGTATAAATCCTACTTGGTCATAGTGTATTATCCTGGGGATGATTTTCTGTAGTCTTTTTGCTAATATCTTATTTTAGATTTTAGCATCAATATTCATTAAGGAGATTGGTCTATAATTTTCTTTCTCTGTTTTCAACCTACCTGGTTTAGGTATCAGTACCATGTCTATGTCATAAAAGGAATTTGATAGGACTCCTTCAATCCCTATTTTTTCAAATAGTTTATATGGCATTGGAGTTAATTGTTCTTTAAATGTTTGGTAGAATTCACATATAAATCCATCTGGTTCTGGGGATTTTTTTCCTTAGGGAGGTGATTAATATCTTGTTCTATTTTTTTTTCTGAAATGGGACTATTTAAACAATTTACTTCCTCTTCTGTTAATCTGGGAAGCCTATATTTTTGGAGGTAGTCATCCATTTCATTTAGGTTATCAAATTTATTGGCATAAAATTGGGCAAAGTAGCTCCTTATTATTGCTCTAATTTCCTTTTCATTGGTGGAAAGTACTCCCTTTTCATTTTTAAGACTAACAATTTGATTTTCCTCTTTCCTTTTTCTAATCAGATTTACCAAAGGTTTATCTATTTTATAGATTATTTATTTACCTACTTCTGGAGATGGCACAAATAATACTACTGGGTAGAAATTAGAAAGCATTTTAAATTATGAACTCATGGACAAGGAATTGAAGACTTTATGGAAAATGAATACTTTATAAAAATTATCTCTGAAAATGGCTTTTGAATGTCTGTACCACAGTTTAAAATATAGAAATGACAGGATTCTGGCCAGGGATGAAGTACAACTAAAAAAAGCTAGTAAGAATGCACTTTCCATGAGCTTTGCAAATCCAGTTAATCAAAAAGCATATATTAAGACCTATTAGGTGTCAGACATTCTACTAAGCACCAGGGGCAGGAAGAGGATAAGAAGAAAGGGAAAAAACATGGTCTCTGCCCTCTAGCAACTATCACTCTAATGAAAGAGTCAGTGTGTAAACACCAGGGTGATAGCTGAGTGACTGAAAAAATAATGTGTATGTGAGAAATATTATGAAGTTGGATGTTAAGGACCATACCTAGGTGAAGGGGCAGGTCAATTCTCCGAAAGCCTCCACAGTTGTAAATCATAACACTTGAAGGAGTTGCAAAGCAGCATTTACTAATGCAGATGTTCCTGGTGGATTGGGAATGAAATAAATTGGAGGCAGAGGGAAGGGTAGAGAGGTCAGACACCGCAACTGCCTCTTGGTCTTCTTGTATCATCATCATCCTCTCACGTGAAGAGATCCATTCTACAAGTCTGAGTTAGACCTCCAGCAGCAACTGGCAGGTGGTTCCCATATCACAACAGTTGGAGTGGGGGGGAGAAGAAACTTGGCAACATATTGGATATATGAGGTTGAGGATAACCCTAAGGTTTTGAGTCTTGGTGACTGAGAATATGATAGTATCCTCAATGATAATAGAAAAGTTTGGAAGAGGAGACAATTAGGGAAAAATATTATGAATTCTGTTTAGAATATGTTGATTATGGAAGCCTCTGGGACATCCAGTTCAAGATATCCATTAGGCAGTTGGCTGATACAAGACTGGAATCCAAGAATGAAATTATGGCTGCATAGAAAGATCTTGGAATCATCTGTATAGAGATGATAATTGAACTAATGAGAGCTGATTAGGTCATGAAGGGAAATTGCATAGACTGCAGTAGTCCTCAAACTTTTTAAATAGGGGCCAGTTCACTGTCCCTCAGACTGTTGGAGGGCCAGACTATATAAAAACAAAACCTCACACTCTGTCTCTGCCCCTCAGCCTATTTGCCATAACCCTGCATAAACGTCCTCAGCAGGCGCATCTGGCATAGAGGGATAAAAGAGCCTAGGATAGGCTTTTTTTTTTTTGTAGGGAACTCATGATTAGGGGGCCTGGCCTGAATATTAATTCAGGAGAGTGTGATATCATGAAAACCTAGGGTGGAAAAGATGCTGATCAACAGGAAAAAGAAGGGAAGGTATTGTATCTATATGTCCACCAAACTTCCCACAATATAGGAAGCATTGCAACTGGGGATGGCAGAAATTCACATGAGAAAAAAGTTTAAAAGTTAATAATAAAACCCCATTGCCTCAGACATTTATACACACATATATGTATGTATATCCACATATATTTCTAGATACATATATGTGTATGGGCATACATATCCATATGTGGATTTATGGATATCCATAGGATAGAGATAGAGGTATATATTAAAGTATCTATTTAATGTTAATGTTTATATTCCTTAGTGAAACTCAAGTAGAAGCTTTCTGTTTGTGGTGGTCTCTTCAAACATCATTGGTCTCTTCTAAAAATTAAACTTGTATCTTAAAATGGTGAATCAGCGGCATGGCATCGTGGGTAAAGAACTTACTTTAGAAACCAGAAATTCTGCCACAAACTGACTTGTGACCTGGAACCAATTACTTAACCTCTCTGTGATCAAAGCAATTCTTTAATCTTCTAAGTTGTAGGGAAGGTGCCATCCTGTGTTGATAAGGGAATTTCCTCACCCAAGAATTCCTTGTCTCAATGAAATTGAAAGTTCAGCCCCATTTCCTATAGGTATTATTTATTTTTTACATTCCCTCCATTTCCAAATATACACCTTTCCACTCTCCTCCAAAGAAAAAAATTCTTGTAACAAAGGAAAAAGAAATAGAAAAGGAAATAATAATTCACCAAAATTTCTCAACAAATCAACTACGTTTGACAGAGAATTCACTATTCTATGGCCATCGCCTTCTACCTCTGCAAAAAAAGTGATTTGACAGAAGGAGGTCTCTAGTACAATGTCCTAGGAATTTGTGCTTGGGCCCTCTGATATCTAATATTTTTTATCAATAAAGGGTCATCATACTTGTAAATGATACAGATCTGACGGGAATAACAACATACATTGGTTCCAAAATATTCTTGATGAGCCAGATGGTTAATGAGGAAACTAATTCACATTTCACCTGAATAATCTCCTCATCAATAAGATATGGAGCTTTGACTAGCTGGCCCACAAGGTCCCATTCTGCTCTTAACCTATGATCTTATGTATGACCTTGGACAAGCCACATCAATTGTATGGGCCTCAGTGTAAAATGATGGGGCTGGATAAGATGGTCTTGGAGAGTCTCTTCAAATCCTTACTCTAGAATGGACTATAAAAAGGAGATATTGCTTCTTTACCTTCTCTATTCTTTTCTAGCTACAAATAGGGCTGTTTTGAGCTACTTACTGAAAGGGAATCAGGGGGAAAGCAGTTTGACACCATCCCACATCAACCCCGCCTCCATGTGGCATTTAAATCACATGTCCTGCCTAGACAATACTGACCCTGGGTTTGGACTGCCTCTTTAGTTTTGTCCGTTTGTGGTGGTTCTCCTTTGACCTTAGCCAAGCAAATATCTATCATGAAAAGGTAACTTTTGTGAATTAAAGAAGTACAAAGATTCTGAGTCCCCTGACAACTACCCTAGCAGTCTTATAAAAGATGTAAAAGATATCCACCCACAAGGGAATTGTCCTAAGCTTGGCCATTTGGACAGCACAGATAAAAGGCTTAATATAAAATGTTTAATTAGCAGAGTTGCAAACCGTTTATGTTTTTCTGAGGTTTTAAGTATCCCCTTAACAATCATTAAAAGTTAACAATCATTAAAAAATACTGAGTCCTATTTTAAGTTTGTTTTGGTCAAATACACATGTGTGAGTGTTCTATAGTTAACATTAATTCTGCTTATAAGAAATTACCTCTCATGCTTGATTCATTTTGTATATTGAGCACTTTTTATTACTTCCTTTCTTTTTTGGGGAAACCCAAGACATGAGCAATATCATCCTTGGAACATCAGGATGGGAAATGAACCAAGAGTCTATGGTTAGGGAGCCCAGCCCCTTTTGAGGCCAGATTCTCTCAATTCTCAACCTAGTTCGTAGGACATAAAATAGATATGGTACCCTCACCCTTCGCAGAGTCAGAAATAGTTTCTTGAGAAAATCTTGCTTCAATAGAGCTAGCTACCTAGAAACAAGAAGGGAAAGGTAAGACTCATCTGAACTCATCTGAAAAAGACACGAGGTTTTTATGAACTACAAACACAATATCAATCAACCATGTAATTTGGCAGTCAAACCAATTTAATGGGAAAATGGGCTTCATTAAGACAAGTATGGTATCCAGGTGATATTCCTATCACTCTGACCTGATCAGACCACATCGAGTATTGTGTTCAGTTCTAGAACCGTATCCAGAGGAAGATCATATGAGGATTTATTAAAGATAGTGGGAATATTTGGGGGGAAAGACTCAGGGGGTACATGATAGCTATTTTCAAATACCTCAAATACCTTCAAATATTGTCAGACAAAAGATTAGACTTTTATTTGGGCCCAAAGGGCAAAACCAAAAACGGCAGAGAGAAGTTAGAAAAAGACAATTTTAGGCTGTGATTTGAGGGAAATTTGCCTAAAAAAGAGCTGTCTAAAAGCAGAATGAGCTGACTCAAGGGATAGTGAATTCCACTTCATATAAAGTCTTCAAGCAAAAGCTGCTTGACCATTTGGATATGACATAGAGTAGAGTTCTTAACCTGGGCTCCATAGATCCTATAGAGATTTGGGGTGGGGTCTTTGAAAGTACAACTTTTAATATTGTGATAACTTCATTTCTAGTTGATTAATTTCCTTTGTAATCCTATTTATTTTATTTTATTCCTGTTTAAAAACATTCTGTGAGGAAGAGTTCCATATATTTCATTAGACTGCTAAAGGGGTCTGTGACACAAAAAAAAAAAAATCTTAGGAAGTCTTGTTGTACAGGATATGAATTGGATTAAATGACTGCTGAGATTCCTCCTAACTAGGAAATTTGGTGATTATGCGAATCAGTGTTATAGACAATCCAGGTTGAGAATAGCCTGATGTAGATAATAGAGCCTTAGGCTGGAAATTTAGTTGACTGTGGTATGATGAGTCTCTGCTGCTAACTTACAGTATGACCCTCAGCAATTTCTTCTCTTCCTCCCATTCCTTGGTGCCCTTCCCCACCCACTTAGAAAATAATGGATAGAAATATACTCGGTGACATGCTCATTACAGGAAACTAGACCTCCTTGGGATAGACATATTGGAGGGATTCTCCATTGGTTGGGATCATAGGCAGCAGAATGCTGATAACAAGAGATGAAAGCAGAACTCCATATAACCTCAGGCACCCAGATCTGGGGTTCCTGAGGGCTGAGGCCCTCCACTAATGAAGACTATAACCCTTCCCCACCTTCAACCAATTCAATCCAATCCAATGCAATGCAATCCAATCCAATAAGCATTTATTTAAGGCACTGTGCTAGATGCTGAATATACAAAGACAGAAAGGAAATAATTAGTGCCCTCAGGGAGCTTACATTACATTCTCCTTGGGGGGTGTGGTTTACAACATGCAAAGAGATAAGCATATACATAATAATTTGAAAAGGTAGAAGGGAACAAAAATAACTATGGGGAATAGGAAGAGCTTCCCACAGGAAGGGGAACATGTAGGCAGAGGTGAAGTGGCAGTGGACTCCAACCTCGGCAAAGGCCAGTGAAGAAATGCTGAGTCTGGAGAATGGCAAATGGAGTAGTTTGATGACACAGAATGTGTGAAGGACAGTAATGGACAACTGGGCTCAAAAAGTAAGCTGGAGCCAGACCATGGAAAGTTTTGAATACCAAGCTGAGAAGTTGGTGGTATGAACCAGGGAAATAGAAAGCTACATAATGTTCTTAAGTAGTTGAGTGATGTAGTAGGTTGTATCCCAGTCCATGTCAGGAGAGGACTGGGGATTTAGTCACCAGGAAGGTCGACCCCATCAGGCAAGGGCTTAGAGCTGGTTTGGGCAGTGGAGTCTCAGGAGTGGAGAAGAATCTCCTCTTTGAGACCGTGAAGAGGGCATGAAGAGGGCTGGGTATAGTGTGAAGAGTACTGCATTTAGAGTCAATGGGTGCCACAGATGACATCGATCACACAAGTGTGATTCCTGGTTCTGTAGACTGAGAGTCAGAGTCCTTCTGAAGCCCCCTTCTGCTCTAGATCATGTGACTGAGTCAAGAGACCTTCTTGCACAATTTTGTTGTGCCTGTATACCTTGGATGAAAAGTTCCCCTCACTGGGCTTTGGTTTTCCCATCTATAACATGGAAGGATTAGAGCTGATGATTTCAAAGCTTTGACAGCTTGAGCTCTTTCCTGGCCTGTGTAGACATCTGTCTTGATTCTGTCTACTTAAGGATCCACCCAGCCAGTGGCCTCTAATCACCCAGGCTTTTGCCAATAGACTATAGAGGGTCAATGGTGTTGTTGACCCAACAAGTTGATGTCTGTCTAATAACCCTGGACTTGGGAGTCAGGAGACCTGAGACTTCCACACTCTCATGTGACTTTGAGTGAGTCACCAGCTGTAAAATGGGGTTAGCTCCTGCCTTTCCTTCTTCACAGTGAATATTTGAGAAAACAGATGAGAAGTGAGATCTCTCTGAGCCTCAGTTTTTTTATCTGTTAAATGGGGATACTGTTATGAATAGGGACACTAGAAGAGGAACCAAATAATAGCGGCAGACCTAATGATAAAATTTAGTCTGCTTACAAAAACTCATTCCCCTTCCTGGGAAGCATAAGGTAGCTACATAAGCAATAATACAAGGGGATTTTCAGTCCCCCGGGGGGGTTAGGGAAAAGGGTCTGAGGTGCAGGAAAAATTGCTGGGAGTCTGCCAAGAGGTGGGGGCACCCGAAGACCATTGGATTTGGAATGAGAGGACCTGGGTTCGAATCCCAGCTTATTTTGTTGTGTGATCTTGGACAAGGCCTTTTTTGAGCTCTTTCGAATGAGCGGTCACACTAGATCATTTCTACAGGTCCTTCCAGCTCAAAATCCCATGGTCTTTGGATGTATATACGCTCCCACTACCTTCAAGATCGTTGCCACTGACACCTACTGTCTGTGTCTGAGAACTGCGCCTTCTCCAACCCCACTTTCTGCCATCAGCACTAAATTTTCTAGAGCTGAAAAGCTTCTTCTCCTCATATGGGAATGAGGACCTAGATGGTAGGGCTAGGGGGATGCAGGGGAAGGAATAAGAGGCAAGAGGGAAGAGAGCCATGGAGTCTCATCCAGTATCCGCTCCTGCCCTTTGAGGAGACAAAAGCAGCTTAGGCTAATGGATGGAGTATGGCTCTTGGAGTTAGGCCGGCTTTTACGTCACACTGTGCTTTGGGCACAGATAAGGCTGTGTGACCTTGAATGAGTCCCTTTGCCTTTGACTGCCTTAGCTTTCTCATCTGCAGAATGAGGGGGATGAACTCGATGACCTCCAACATCTCTTCCCACTCTTGCTCTATGTCTACGAGGTGGCGGAGGGACAGAGGACAAATGACTCCAAGCTACAGATACCCGTCCACCCCTCCAAAAAGCTCCAGCAATGCTACTGTGGACCTGAGCCTGAATTTGATTGCCTTGGACCAGAATGTAGCTGTAAGACTGTTTTCTGAAATAGGAGAATTGTGAGGGATCACCTGGTGATATGTGGCATGGAGCTGGGTGGGCGGGGGCAGGCCAGGCGGCCTTTCTGTGATGCTTTCCCTGGGCAGGCACCTGGGGGCCCCTCCCAACTCCCCGAGGGACCTGGGGCCTTTCGCATCACAGGGTCCCGCTGGGCCGCAGCTTCTGGCGGGCCAGGGCGACAGCATAGCATCTCTGAAAGCGGACCAGGAGGATGGGCACCAGGAGCACACTGGTCAGCATGCCGGCCATGGCTGTGATGGCGGCTGTGACCTGACCCAAAGCAGACATGGGGTAGATGTCGCCGTAGCCCACGGTGGTGAGGGTGATCACAGTCCACCAAAAGCAGGTGAGGATGTCAGCAAAATGCACCTCGCTCTGGCCCTGGCCGTGACCCGTGCCCAACAGCTCTCCGTACAGGAAGAGGGAACCGAACAGCAAGATCTCTCCCGCCCAGAGCAGGAGCAGAAGGCCTGCCTCCCGCCAGGATGAGCGCAGAGTGTGGGCCAGCACCCTCAGAGCCAGCGGCTTCTCCACCAGCCCCAGGAGGCGGCCCAGCTTGAGCACATAGAGTACGCGCATGGCCCCCAACACCAAGCAGAGGCGGGGGTGGCGTTCGGCCCTGCGGCCCACGGCCAGCTCCACCAGCACGGGGAAGAGGGATGCCAGGTCGACCAGGGTCATGGGGCTGCGGAGGAATTTGATCTTGTTGGGACAGGAGATGCTCCGGGCCAGCAGCTCAGCCCCGAACCAGAGCACACAGAGCAGTTCCAGGTAGAGAAGGTGGGGAGCCCGCTGGTACACCAGCCCGGGGGTCGGGGCCTGAGGCGGGGGCAGGCCCTCCTTCTCACCATCCCAGGGCTCCAGGGGCCGGAAGTTGGACGTAAAGTAGTCCAGCTGCACCGAGGTTTCTTGGAAGAAGATCACCAGGACACCCAGAAGGAAGAGCATGGAGAGGAGGGCAGCACACTGTGGGAGGGGGGAAAAAACAAAACAAAACAAAACTTGTCAGTGGCTTCCCAGCTAGCATTGCCCCCAACCTCCCAGGGTCCCCACGCCCCTGCTGGGAAAGCTCCAGTGACTGCAAAGCCGTCCCAGACGCACTCTACCTGACTCACTTGGCTTCTTGACTTAGGGGCTGCTTCGGCACTTAGAGCCAATGTGCTTTGCACTAGAAAGTACTGGAAAGAACGCAGCAGAGAATCAGAGCGTAGCAGAGCATGAGAACAGAATGGGAGAGCTGGAAGGTGCATTAGGAGAGACAAAGAGTAGAGAACATTAGAGCTGGGAGGTCCATGGAGCAAAGGCGGCAGGCCCGGGAGGGACTTTAGAACAAGAGGTCAGAAAAGGAAGGGGCTTCGGAGCACAGGATGAGCCTAAATGGTACAACACCTTACGCATCCCAGAAAACGTCTGATGAATGAGAACTGAGCCCAAGGCCACAGGGGATGGTCCCCGGAGCAGGGGGCAGAGGGGAAGGAAGGATTCAGAGCCTGTCTAGGGGGCTGAGAGTGTTACCTTGCCTGCTAAGGAGGAGCAGGGCTGGTTAAGCAGAGTCCACAGCCATGGCTTCCAGGTCCCCTGGGCCCTGGCGGAGTTGGGGCTCTCAATGGGTCCCAGCAGGCCTTGTTCTTCTCCCAGCTCACTCTCCTCCCAGGCATGGAAGTCCTCAGCCCGTCCATCACCTCCACTGAGCTTCAGCCAGCAGCAGGGGGCCAGAGGGGCGTCGGCAAGCCCCCAGAAGGCCAGCTCTTCCTCCAGCACTGCCCGACATATGTCTGGGGGGCAGTGCAGCTGGCGTGTTCGGTAGTAGCCCAGTACGTAGCCAAAGAGATGGGGGCTGCGGTCAAAGAAGACCTCTCGGGCCAGAGTGCCACCTATGGGGGGCTCTGTCAGTTGGTAGAGCCGTGTGCCGGGGAAGGCCCTCAGGGTGCTATGGTACGTCTCATAGCGCACGCCCCCCACATTGAGGACCAGCCTCTCACCTGAGCCCTCCATGGCCCACCTGCCTGACTCTGGGTCCACTTGGCTCTGCTGGTAAGAAAAAGAGGCAGCACATTAGGATTAGTTTCAAGGGGAGATCCAGGCTGGGTCTCTGCCCCTGCCTTCCCTGTCTTGTCCAGCAGCTCCAGATTTAGTCTGGGAAACAGAGTTCCTGAGAAGGTGAAGAATTGGAGTAGGGGAATAAAAATGGTGAAGAGAGAAGGGATTCTTCACTGGTTTCCAATCCTGGCTTTGTCACCTATGGAACCTCAGACAAATCACTTTCCCCTGAGCCTCGATGTCCATTCCCTACCTAGAAGATGAGGAAATTGAACTGATCCTTTTCAGCTTTGAATCCCATATTTGTAGTTTCACCAGTTATAATTCTCATTCTCATTTGACTTTCTAGACCCCGGTTTCCCTATCAACAGAAGTGGAGTTTTGCTTTGCAGGGACCTTAGTGGCTAGGTAGTCCAACCCAGGAAAAAATCATCTCTATAAAATACCCCATAACTAGTCAGCTAGCTTTTGCTTAAAGATACCAAATGAGTAGAATTTACTACCTTTTGGGGCAACTCATTCTACTCTTGGACAGCTTGAATTATTGGAAAGCTTCACATGCCTTAAATTTGCCTCTCTGTAACTTCCGCCCATGGCAGATTCTGGATCTGCCCTCTGGGACCAAACAGATTCCCTATCCCAGTATCCCCCCAGCCAGCCTTCTTTTCTCCAGGCAAAATGCTAACAATCCCTTTGATTTGACATGGACCTAAGCCTTTTACCACTTTGGTTGCCCTCTTCTAAATGATCAATATCTTTTAAAAAATGTGACATCCAGAACCGAACACAAAAATCCAGAACACACTAGAGTGGGACCATCACCTCCTTGGAGGTTCTTGGAAGCTGTGTCCCTCTTAATGCAGCCCAAAGGCACATTAGCTTTTTTTTTTGGCAGCTATATCATAGTGTTAATTCAAATTGAGTCAACTTCCAGGTACTGGACAGTGTAGGTGGATGGGGATTATTTCCAAATCTGCCAAAGTACTTTTATCTACCTGAGGGCATCCAATGGACTAGCTGAGAGTTTTTCACTATTAGATTTGATCACTAGCTCTGGGAAGTTTTCTTGGATCTTATGCATTTTCTGTGGTGGGTGAAAGAAAAGTTACCTATATCTATATGTAAAAGTATTGTACAGATATTAGGACCCCTCCTCCCCAATTTGGGCAATCCTAAATAAGGGCTATATTGGGCTTTATTCAGATTTCCTGGGAATTTAGTGTTGTCTGATTCACCAGTTTGTGAAATTGATTTTTTGAACCCAGTGTAAGACCTTACATTTATCCATATGCATTTTATGCTATTGGCAGCTAGGTGGCGCGGTGGATAGTGTGCTGGGTTTAGAATCAGGAAAACATATTCATGTGTTCAATTACAGCTTCAGATTCTTGGTGGCTGTGTGACCCTGGGCAAGTCACCTAACTCTGTTTGCCTTAGTTTCTCAAGTAAAATGAGTTACAGAAGGCAATGGAAAACCACCCCAGTATTTTTTTTCCAAGAAACCAGCTCTTGAAGAGTCAGACCTGACTGTGGCAACAACAAACCTTTATATTATTAGATTTAGCACTTTTTTGTATACTTTCTCTTCCTCAAAACCTCCAAGACAGAATATATTGGAGTGAGGAAAAGGGGGGATCTCGCTCTCTTTCCTTTACCCAGGAATAGAAAATGGTGACATTTTCTGGCAAGTGATGAGTGACATGTACTTGATCAAGTGAGTCTGAGAGGGGAGTCCCTGGACCTCAAGTTTCTAGCTACCTTCTGCCTTTCTTTTTCCTTTTCTAATGATAGGTCAGAGAAAAGCAATCCTAAGGATGGATATTCCTAACCTTGTGGCTTTTACCTTGTGAGCGATCCTGTGTTCAAGACTTCCCAAGTTGTAGAGTTTCCGAGTGACAGTTCTTAAGTTTGAGAGTCAGGAACCAGCCTCCTGAAAGAAGAAAATGTCTTCAACAGAGTATCTAAAGAAGGAAAATCACCCAGAGCAGAAGGACCAAAGCCAGGGAGTCCATGAAGTCTAAACCTTTTTAGCCCTCTTTACTTGGAGAGCTCAAGCAGAGTGTGAATGGGGAATGTTTATTCAGCAGCCCACCCAAGTGTCTTTACTTTCAGGGGGAGTTTATCAGGCATAGGCTCTGCGAAAGCCTTTGCACCCAATGCATTTTCTGTGGTGAGAGAAAGGCAGCCTCATACCTAATACCCATATCATTGACTGTGAATACAAGAGCTATGGACTCTACTTGTGGAATCCTAGGCAAGATCCATGTCTAATTTTCTTCCGATTTCCCCAGAATTTAATTTAAGAGTACAAACACAAGCAAAAGAGAAATCCTGACCCTTCTGGCATCAGAAATGAGATCAGTCTGGAAGGGCCAGAAGGAGTTAATGTTCTAGAGGCACAATCAGGTTGAGTACCGGACTTAAAGTCAGGAAACCAGATTTAAATCCCACCTTGGCCATTGATTACCAGTTTTTTCTTGGGCAAGTTTCTTTCCTCATCTGCAAAATGGGAGTGATCTTGCTGTTGCTATTTCCCTCTAAGGTTGTTGTGAGGAAAGCATACCATTTCCTTCTCCAACTCATTCATTTTACAAATGAGGAAACTGAGGCAAACAGGGATTGGCTGAGAAGGGGCACCACATATCTCTGCAGAGGGTGCCAAACCTCAGAAGGGCTGCGCTTGATCATTATACTAGTTGTGTCTGGGGCTTAAGCTTCACAAAGAGCTTCCCTCGCAAGGATCCCTTGAGGTCAGTGGCATGTAGGCATTATGGCCCCCATTCTGGAAAGGGCTGCAGCGAAAAGAAGCACAGTCTCTGAACTGGCAAACTACAGAGGAGAAGCTAGCCAGATCCCAGGGTGGTCAGGACAGGGAACCAGGGAGAGCAAGGAAATGTGCTGATTCGGAATGAGTTTTCCAAATGAAGAGAGAGGATTTCAGGGTCACTGCTGTTCTCCCTCTGTGTCTCTATTCCTGTCTCTGTCTCTTCTGTCTCTTCTCCTCCTCCTCCTCCTGTCTGTCTCTGTCTTTCTCCATGTCTCTGTCTCTCTCTGCTCTGTCTCTATGTCTGTCTGTCTCTGTTTCTGTGTTTCCTTTCTATTCCTCTGTATCACTGTGTCTCTCTCTCCTTCCTCTATCTCACTGTCTCTGTCTCTTTCCTTTATCTCATTTTTATCTTTCCTTTATCTCATTGTCTCTGTTTCTCTGTGTCTCTCTGCTATCTGTCTCCTCTCTCTCCTGTCTATATCTCTGTCTGCTCTCTATTTCTGTGTCTCTCTCCTTCCTTTATCTCACTGTCTCTGTCTCTCTCTGTCTCTGTCTCTGTCTCTCTCTCTCTCTCTGTCTCACTTACTGTCTCTCTCTGTCTCTCTGTCTCTCTCTCTGTCTCTCTGTCTCTCTCTGTGTCTCTCTCTGTGTCTCTCTCTGTGTCTCTCTCTGTGTCTCTCTCTCTCTCTCTCTCTCTCTCTCTCTCTCTCTCTCTCTCTCTCTCTCTCTCTCTCTCTCTCTCTCTCTCTCTCTCTCTCTCTCTCTCTCTCTCTCCTCCTTCTCTGGCTGCCCAGGCTGAGGAAAGATGTTGAGATTGTCAACGTTGGAAAGGATTTTAGAACATGGAATATCAGATATGGAAAGGACCTTAGAACCAAGAATATTACAGCTGAAAGAGACTTCTGAATATAGACTATCCGAGCTAGGAGGAATCTCAGAATACAAAAGACTGGCGCTGGAAGGGACCTTAACTTAAACCTAGAACTTAAAATGTCAGAACTAGGAGGTCCTTAGAACATGGAAGGTTAGAGCTAGGAAGGACTTCAGAATACAAAAGTCTGAGCTGGTAGAGACTTGAAAACACAGAAGGATCTTTGAAAAATGCTGCAAAACGACCCTGACGCTTAGAAGTCAAAGACACAATGTCAAAGCTGGAAGGGGTCTTAGAACATGGAATATTAGTGCTGAGGGGGACTTTAGAGTCCAGAAGGACACAGCTATAAAGGACTTTAGGACAAAGGACGGCAGAGAAGGAAGCCGTGTTAGAGCTGAAGGGGGCTTTAGGTAGCACCTCGCCCAGCTCCCTGATTGCACTCCAGAGAAACCTGAGATCTGCTCACATCCCCAGTGGGAAGCCGAACCAGTCGTGGTCGCCCAACACGCCCAGAAGGTTGTTCTGCAGGAGAGTCACCCCTAGCATCCCTGGGAGCCTGGAATCTGGGGGAGCTTCGAGGAGACTCCTGTCGAGTCTATGAGAGCTGCGAATCCTCTAGATACTGCTGTGCCAAGGGTGCGGTCAGCGGGACTAGGGCTATATGTTAAGTGCAGCATCGGGGGCTTGGGAAGCGTGTGCAAAGATGCCCTTCCTTCTGCTCGGTAGATCCCTCCCTCCCTCTCTCCTCCCCCCTCTCCGCTCCTCTGGAAACAAGTCAAAATGCCCCTGCCCCAGAACTGGGAGCCGGGGCTAAGCACGGTGACAGGGGTGCTAAGTGTCGCATGGGTGTGTGTGGGGAGATTTCTGAGGAGTTGGGGCTAGCCCAGGACGAGAGGAACTTTGGGGAAGGGTGTCCTTGTCACCCTGCTAGATAACCCAAAGCCACTTCTCCCTATCTTCCCCAGGGAGGGACCTGCAGTGGCCCCAGCAGCCCCTGAGCCGGCTGCTTAATGAAGCCCCCCGGTTTTAGCTAAAAGAGGGGATCCAAAGTGGGGTGGACTGGCCACGAGGCGCTTAAAGGGTCCTAGAACTTCTGTGCAGGAAAGGATCCCGGGATCATTTCACTCAACCCTGGGCTTGACAGGAGACAACTGAGGCCCAAAGAGGGGAGCTGGTTTGTGGAGTGCCACACGGCTGGCAGAAGTGGGGTTCCAACCGAAGCCGAGGGGCCGAGAGCCGGGGGCGGGGAGGAGGGCGGGGGACTTAGCATTCAGTGGAACCACTTCGAAGGCTGAGAGCCCAAGGTCATCCAAGTGGGAAGTGGCAGAGTCCCACGAAGCCCCCGTCCATTGTGCTCGCTCTTGCCACCTCGGAACTCGGCGGGTCGAGAGCCGGGTCCGGGCGGGAGAGGCGAGTACCGAAGCGAGTCGGCAACAAAGGAAGGGTTAACGCGCTCTCGCGGGTAACCTTCCACTTTCTGGCCCCGAGGTCGGGCAGCCCGTCCCGGCTCCGCGCGCGGCCAGCCTGCTCCTGCAGGGGGACCCGGTTTCCGAGGGAAACTGGCCCGTGGCTCCCTCCCCCGTCCCCGGCAGCCCCTGCCCCCGCGCCTCCCTCCTACCGTGCACCTAGGCTGGGCTCGTCTCAGGTCGGCCGGCTGCGGCCGGGGGCTGGGGGCGCTGCGGGGGGAGGGGCCGGCGGAGCTCCTCGGGAGCTGTCCTCTCTCGGCGTGTCCGGGCAGGAATGAGCCCAGGGGCCTCTGGTGGCTGCAGATGAAGGGGCTCCACGGGCTCCCCCCCTCATTAGGTTTGCAGACTTCACCCCCGCCCCTGGTGGGGAAGCAGAGGATGGCCAGCCCGGGGCCAACTTCTCTGCTCCTCCTTCCTTCTCAGGCTCGGCTCCAGGCCTGAGCGCAGGGAGGGGGGAGAGGCGGCTGGGGGGAAAACAGGAAGTTAGGTGGTCAGGCTCGGGGCCAATTCACAAGACTGGAAATTTGGAACAACAGGGCCCCCATTTCTGCTCCTCCGCCCCCCCACCCCGCCCCCCC
Organism: Sminthopsis crassicaudata; assembly: GCF_048593235.1. Lineage (NCBI taxonomy): Eukaryota > Metazoa > Chordata > Mammalia > Dasyuromorphia > Dasyuridae > Sminthopsis > Sminthopsis crassicaudata. The sequence continues at coordinate 64,478,439 of NC_133623.1, read as the reverse complement.
AGCCCCAGGACAATGCTCTCAGCAGCGGGCCCTGGGGAGGGGGAGAGGGGAGGCGAGGACCAGAAGACAGCACATGTTCCAGGCCAGATGTGCTCCTGGCCACATCCAGCTGTTGCTGCCCACTCATCTCTCTCGCCGTTTCCTCGGGGATTAGCCATGCTCAGAGAATAGGCTGTTTGACTCCGGCCTGTGCTGACGTTGGCTGAGGCCCCAGTCTCCTCGACACAAACCATGCTCCCCCTCCCTCCCCCTCCTCCCGGGCCGGGGGACTGCCTCGAGCCAGTTCTCTCGCTCTGATTTAGGGGGTGGGGGATTGGCCAGGCCCCGGGAAGATTTCGGGGGGGGGAGGTTTCAGGGGAGGGGGGGAATTGGCCCGGAGCTCCCTCCAGGGTTAATCCAATGTTCAGACGCTTCCCCTCACCCCCCCCCCTAGCAG